>NW_017095954.1:121725-123860 GCF_001412225.1 Nicrophorus vespilloides
TTCTTGAAGAAAACAAACTTTGTGCGTAAGATTGTTACAGACATCTTGTCAGTGTTTATGTAGATCAACAAATGCATACACATCCTTTCGCAACTTCAATATTTATACTCAAGATTGTACCTGTTCCTAAGATTGGTAAAAAATGCCAATTTTCAAGAAAACGTAGTTAAGCCCTCGCGCATTTTTTCCTTTGCTATTTTCCCAATTTTTTTCAATGAAACCGTTAAATATATAAGTTCTTTGATATGCTACAACCACTCCCCATATTTCCTTGAAAAATGATTTGTTTTTGCTCTGTGATTCGTATGTATTTGTTTTTTTCAAACAGTTTAATATGACTTGCATTTTGTTTATGTCTTTTGTCAGCTCCGTCCACACTTCAGATTCGATTTTTATCCGTTCCTCGGTCCATGCTTTCACCTTTTCGGCTTTATACAATATTTTATAAAAGTTGCACGTTTTTGGCATCTTGTCCGCATATTTCCTCGACTTTGTGAAAATGCACATTTGAATGTATTCGTCATCCCTGATGGCTATTTGGCCATCTCGTCTTGGATGAATTGAAATTGTTCTTGAAGAAAACCAACTTTGTGCGTAAGATTGTTACAGACATCTTGTCAGTGTTTATGTAGATCAACAAATGCATACTCATCCTTTCGCAACTTCAATATTTATACTTAAGAATGTACCTGTTCCTAAGATTGGTAAAAATTACCAATTTTTAAGAAAACCTAAATTTTCTTCAAATTTTAATAATTCACAATTGATATTTTCTTTTACGGCCGGTAGATTATATTTATGATTTTTTTATGTAGCACAGGTATCGAATCTTAGTTCACTTAGCAAGGCGCCACTAGTATTTTTTGACGATAATTCTGCGAAGGCGTTACTTGTCATGCGCTTTTAACTTTTAGAGCTCACATTTTTGTGTATAAATACTGAAATTACCGAGCAAAGACTATTCAGTTGCTACCCTCCAATAACAAGATGTTTTTTCAAATGCTACGTCTGAAGTTGTCCAATTTTATTTTCAATAAATTTAGAATTAATAGACGAACATGCATCAGAGACGATGAAATTACACAAGGGCATATGTATACCAGATTGAGAAATGATGTGGACACGATTATGAAAGAATGTAATTTTTCCAATATACTGAGTGGATCGGAGAACGTTACATCGTGGAGTCAAGAAAAGGTGAAACATGTTTTGAAAATGTGGGCAACGTTAGTACAAACGTTGGACGAGATGAATGTTATTTTGATGAAGTACAGAGACGAACTTCGTACGGAAATAAGTAAAAATCCGGTATCTGACTTAACACAGCGACTGCAAGAGATTGAGGAACTTTTATCTATTGTGGTGCCATTGAAGAATTTGGTGGAATCGTGTAAACAGAAGATCTGCGAGGATATTAATTGAATAATAAGATTAAGAGACAAAATAAATGTTCCTTATATTACCAACTTATATACCAATAAATGAAAATAAAAAAAAAATATGTAATTTTAAATTAATAATAATATTTATTGACCAGACTTCAATTATAAAAAACAAAAATGATTAAATATTATTGTTACATTTGCAAGAATACTGAAAAACAGAAATTTGCTTTTTCCGAAAAATATGTAAGTAGAAAAGTATTTACAGATACTTTTTCTGCTATAATTGCTGCAAATGAAGTAAATCAATCAGTTATTTTTCAAAGGTTGGTTGTATTTACAATTTCTGAGAAAAAGAAAATAGGAGGTATGAACCTAGTTCCCTTGGCGCGAGGAGGTACCAATTTATAACTTCGACTAACAAGAAGAAGTAACCTTTTGACCGAACTCTCAAGTCCTTCCTCAGCCATTCTGTTAGTTAGTTAGTTAAACTCTGTCAAGATCATCATGGAGTCTCTAAGTTTTGAGTTAGCTAGCGTCGCAGAAGTTTTCAATCTGAGTCGGAGGAGAATAGCACTAGGAATCCATGGAAGAGAGGACCAGTTTATCCGGAGGAATACGTACAAGAAAACAATACTCCATCTTGAGACGCAGCCGAAGACGAACCACTTGTATCAGCTAGTTGGAACACCAGAGAAATTTGAAAGGTGGATGAAGAAAACCCTCGATCTGGAGTTACGTTCGTGGAACTGT
>NW_017095955.1:0-159488 GCF_001412225.1 Nicrophorus vespilloides
TAGAATTATTCGTTTTTTTTTTACCGGGAAGGGAGGTAGTTGTAACGGGGTAAAATCGACAACGCTGCAACGCTCCACGTTGCAACTATGTTTCCAAAATTCGAGGAGACCGCAGCGAACCGCGAAGAAGACGGTGAGGTCTCCAGTTAGAAGATATTCGATATATTTATGATCTCCAAGAGGACGGTGTTGGTGCTCTGAGAGCAAGGCCCACCGTTCGGAGAAGAAGTTGCTGATCTGGAAGCAGTTGTTAGAGTTCTTCCTCTCTATAAAAGGAAGTGGCGCCCTGAACCTTCCCACGTCACGGACTCACGCCCTAGCGGGTTGAAGATTGGTATATCTTGTGTTTTTTATGTACACGAGTGTTATCGTGTTACAATATTAATATTAGGATAAAAAAATCGTTAATATCCAAACTGAAAATCTGATTAATAATGTGAAATTATTTAAGAAAATTTTGCCTGAATTGGATAGAAATGCTATTCAGTGAAAGACAGTTGACTTCATTAGGGAAAGTAATGTAATATGAAGGATCGTTTCAAAGCGCAACACTTTCCTTTATGCTCCTCAGCCAGTTCGCACGGGAGTAACAATGAAGTATTGTGCGGGCCAAGTCTTTCGACAGGTAAGTCACGGTTCAAAGTTTCGAGGAAATTCAATTAACCTAGATTGCCGGACTGGCGCTGCAAATTTCCTCCGTATAGAAAAGATTAACTTCGGTCGTAGCTGCATCATCGGATCCACCTATATTGACTTTAAAAAGCGATTAACAACTTGCTCCGTCGTTGCAAGTTTCATTTTCGGAAAGCGCAAAACAAACTGCGATGCTGTATAGAAAAGAGGAGCAGTTGCACTTTGCGCTATTTTTACGTCGAGTTTAAAATCAAGATGTACATTTGATTTTTAGCCTTTTTGTCAATGCAGTTGTAAAATGTTTTACGTTTAGTGTCTAAATATATATGTGTAAGTTTATACCTTTGTTTGGAAATGTTCTTAATTTTTGATAATGTCTATTTATTTCTGTATAAAGAATATAATAGCTCGCAAAGTACAGGTAAATCCCTAATTAGTGCTAATTAATTGAGAAATTTAGTTTGTTTTAAAATTTTTATATCGGTCTATAGTGAATCCTAACTGAACGAAGTTGAACAATGCGAAGTATTGCTGTATACAAAATAAATGTAAGATCTATCATCTAGGCAATATCTTAAGAACATTAGCAATCAATAAGTTACTAATGATAAAAAATTTGTCTCATCTCTAAAACCAGTCCTTATGGTTACCAAATGGATTTTGGCAGAGGATTATCAACATGTAGAATATTATATATATCATTTGTTTTTGTACATATTTGACAACTTCATTATTTATTAAAATTTTAATGCATTTAATACATATCTTTAAACTACATCGAATATATATTGACAACAATGACAGCGAAAAAATCTCTCTGGATCGCGTTTTTCGTCCAATTTAGAAGCAATTAATGCTGAAAACACTTATTTTGCATACCTTGCTACAAATAATTATAAACATGGTATCGAATTGTTAGAAAAACGTTGGACTAAATGTTAGATTAGAGATCAAAATGGCACCGAGAGCGGAAAGAAAAGTGTCGAAGTAAGATTGCTAAACGGCACGCAATCATCGAACTCGTCAAAAACATGAGATTTTGTCGCTCTCCACAAGAGAGCGACAACCGAAACTCCACAAGCTGCAGGAATAAAACTAGAAAGTGGCCGCATAAGGATTGGCCTGGTCTCCTGCAGAGTAAAGGAACAAAAAAGGGTCACAAGGCTTAGAACACAGGTTTTTTCGGGACATGGATGTTTTGGAAAGTACCTCCAGTCCATAGTTAAGAAAAGCGATCCAAAGTGTTGATACTGCCTATAGGAGGACGACCTTGAACACCTCTTCTGATGGTGACTAGACTAGGAAACACGAGGCCGAAGTAAAACTGGGAGAGCTTCTAGAACCGAAGAAGCTGGTGAGCAGCATGTTGAAAAGTCATCATGTTCTGACGAAAGGGAGATCCAGAGACAGGAAAACAGAGACTTTGAAGTCTGAAGCCTTTCGAAAATTTTCACTTCTCTATAAAAAAAAGGTGTCTTCATACGTTGATACTTTCTATAACGCAGTTTAATGACTAGCAATCTTATAGCAAATTAATTAGTTGCAAAGTGTGGAAAGAGTTCCATCATAATAATTATTGAATTAGTCAACATTACTTACATAGATTGTAAATTCAGGTCCAGTTACATAATAGTCTAAGCTAATCACCAGTCCAAATTAGGAAACCTCTATATACTGACATCAATTTATTTAAGTTGGTACTTGATGAAATCGATTCACAACCTATTGTAATAAGATTTGCAGTAATTAGTTTAGTCAGTCCTGTTGATAGACAGTTCATTATTAATGTAATTCATTACTATCAAATGTATACTAATGCACAAGATTCAGTACTATAGTATATTTGGTATAATAATCAAGATAATGTTTATGAAAAACTACTTTCCGTTAATTTTATTTGTTTATTTTTTCATAAACCCTGCGGATACTTCAAATAAACGGTAGCACGATCCGCATCCCGGAACTCGGATAACGTTCATTACTTTACCTGGAAATGTCTTGAAAAGTCCATTCGACGCCGATTTTCCCCGCTGCGAATTACCATTGTAACAATATAACGCCGGTTTTCTTGTAAATTTAAACAATGATGAGGTTCCGAGATCCGCCTCTGAAAATGAGTCCGACATCTGCGTTCGCAAACGTAGCAGCATAGTTTGCAAATATTATTTATTCAAGATATTCATTTTCGAAGTTAAACCGAAATTATGTTTATGCATATGCGGGTCGTGTTATTGGGACTCGGTGGGCCATATAGCAGCCTCGAAAAGGGGAATGGGGGATGAGTTTAAACCACCCTCCGGCTCGTTACGTAAGTTAAAACCTCGGGGAGTTTTGTTGCGGGTGAGGAACGTTGACCCGGCGCAGCCACCACAAACGGATCTAAGTATTCTTTAATCAAAATTTACATTCGATGGATAAAAGGGGATCCCGCTTTGATTCTCCCGTTACTTCCCAATCTATATTCATATTGTGCAAGCGATATCTTTTTTTCTCTCTCTCTCTTTACTTTTATATTTGTTTCGTTTCATTCTTTATCCTCCATCCATCCCACTGTGCAAATAAAAATGCTAATGACGAAACTGCAATCAGAATAACATCAATATTTCCAATATTTAAATACAATTTATAAAACGGTTTAATAATAGATTTAGTTAATTAAATATTTTACTAAATCTAATTTTATTTTTTAACTGTTCGGCAATTCGGTTTGAAGCAATTAATATTTAGTTTCACTGTGAAATTGAGTAATTAATAAATAATTGCAATTATCAACTGTTCTCTAAAGATGAATTAATAATTTTATCTGCATCAAAATGTGAATTAATTGTTTTGTAATAAATAATATAGTTAAACTACGTTTATGAATATTGGACGTAATGTTAAAATTATTACAATTAAATCGAAATTCAATATAATGTTACTAATTCAATAAAATTATAAGAAATATAATGATCAATTAGAATGGAGGGTCATAGTTAATAAACTGTGGGAAGAATAGAAAAACTGCGAAATTAAAATATTTTTGTAATGAAATCCTTAATGATATGGGATATTTTATGGGAAATGCTAGGAGATATTTGGAAATGCAAAAATTAACTTTAATTAATAAAATTAAATTGCAGATCTAAGAATAAAGTACGAAATGAAAGTGAAATATGTACAAAAAAAAATGTAAATTAATTAATAATTAGATAATGGTATATAACACAAATAATGTGAAATTGAAGGTATAAGAAGAAACTCATATTTAAGACATAGGAAATAAACGAGATAAATAGTAGGAAAAAAATATATAAATAGTAGTAAATAATTACAATTTAGTATATATGACAACAAAATTGTGGAAAAAAAGAAAAGAAAATAGAAGTAAAAATTAGAAAACAGAAGAAAATAATAGATGTTTACGACAAAAGTAATTTGTGAAATAAAATGCAAAGAACAAAAACGTAGAAAGCTAGAAGAAAATAAGAAATAATAAAAAAAAATGTAAAAGAATCATTAGAAAAGAATATATAAGAAGGAAATTGTATAAAAACGAAGGAAACTGTAAAAGCCATTTACAAATAGCAAATTGTGAGAAGCATTAAGAAACAGAAGGAAAATAAACGTAAACAGATAATAATAATACATGAAATAATACTGCAGCAACGAAATAGAAGTAATTTTAAGTTGGAAAGCGAAATAAATGAATATTCAAAATTATTATCTGCAGTTTATTTAAGTTTCAAATTATTTCAAACTAATATTACTTATAAATTATGAATATCCAATTTAGGGCGGAAATATTTTGGTAGTTAAATTGGTTATTTAATGAATTATAATTACTAGAGAATATTTTGTTGTACTTACTTCACTTTATTAAAATATTGTCAAGTAAAATCAGATATGAAATGAAAATTTGGTTAATTAGATTATGTTATAAATATTTAAGATTGAACAGTTTTATCACACATTATAAATATGTTAATTATTGTTGGTAGTTTTTGAGAAATATGGTAAAGAAGGATTAAAAACCTTAAGTGGATATAAACAATAAACAGGATTTAAGGACTTGTGGGTTGATAGTCAATTAGGAAAGAAAAGAAGTTTCGAAGAAGTTAGTATTAATTGGGTTATCTTTCAACCGTTTTACAACTAAATTGATAACAAACAATAACTGTGGTTGTTAGATTTACGATTTGGAATTGTGCAAGTCGAGGAGACGGAAATAAATCGAAAAGCCGAAAGAGTAATGACCATATTAATGGTTTGTGTGAGTGTGTTTGAAACGTAGGTGTATCCTCTGGGAGGAGTGAGGGCCGATTGATTTCCAGTCGCAATTAAGTTCCTTGGTCAGTCGGAGGATATCATCCTCCTCCTCCTCTTCTTTCTTCCAACGATGCACGCACACATCACGTAGCAGTAGCAGCAACTCTAGTGCGGTAGTTGTTTGCCACTTTTTGTCCACCCTCGTCCACTATTTCTCCCTCGAGGATTATATTGTATTGTGGATTTAAGGCAACCACCGCCGCGCTACGAATTCCCTCCCGCCGCACCGTCCCAGCTCCATCCAATTACGCGACGTTTAATTACGTACAACACATTCCCGGATACACCTTCCGATATTTACAACCGGTCGCCTTTTCATCATTATTCACTTCTGTTTATGCATACAACTACCGAAATAACCGACCCGAACTCCATCATCTGAAAATGAACCCGTGTCATGCAAATATAATTAATTTTTAGCCACAGTAATTACTTTTTCGGACCTCTCACTACGTCATCAGAGAATAGAATCATGTAATTTCGCTGCATTTGTAACTGTTGTGTGAATTTTGAAATATAACAAGAGATTTAAGTTTTTCTTTGAGATAATTTTAATTAAGTTATAATATGATACTATTTTATTAACATTTAATCATTCATATTAAATCATTAACTATAAATGAAAATATCTATTTAATATTTGGTTAATACTTTTCAATTTCGACAACCGAAATACCGTATATCGAAATCCCGACGTTCAAAATCCCGACTGTATCGAAATCCCGACAACCATAATCCCGACTATATTAAAATCTTGACAACCATAATCCCGACTGTATCAGAATTTCGACGACCATAATCCCGACTATATTAAAATCCCGTCTGTATCAAAATGCCGACTATGTCGAAAATTTTTACAATAACATTTTTAAATTATTTCGGAGCTTAGTCACCTTGTGCTACACTTTTATTAATAATAACAATAAATTATTATTACTTTATTTGATTTTGTTGAATTATTCATAATAAGCCTTAACATTATTAAGTAATCTCAAATACAATTAGATTATTAAATGTTATTATTTATTATTAATAACAATTTAAAAGTCACTACACTCCGGAATAATTTAAAAATGTTATTGTAGACATTTAAGGATTTTGATACAGTCGGGATTATGGTTGTCGGGATTTTAATATAGTCGGGATTTTGATATAGTCGGGATTTTGATATAGTCGGGATTTCGATACAGTCGGGATTTCGAACGTCGGAATTTCGAACGTCGGGAATTTGATTGACTTAATTCGTTGACTTAAGGTTAATCCTTTGACATGCGAATAAAATATAAGTTATGTAAGGAAAAAAAGTACGTTGATTTTGTACAGTTTTTTTTAGTATTGATTTGTTTCATTAGTAAATACTAAATACTACTTTCTTTGCTGCGTCAAAGCGTTAATTACTCTTTTTGCGTATAACAAAGATTTATAACACATATAGTTTAGACATTTACAAAGTCATACCTCGGTTAACGGTAGTTTCTAACTAACGAAGTTCCCTATTTTATGCTCTTTCTTCTTCATATTTTAGCCTTATTGAACATAAAAAAATGTTACATTAAAGAAATTAGCAACAAAGTTATCCAGATAAATATTGTTAAAAATCATGCTTTTAGTGGAAGATTTAGAAAACTTTGTTAGCCTATGCCAAAGAAACTGAGGACGAAATTAGAGATTTTTTTTCCAAAAAAAGTTAACAACTAAAAATTATCTTGATTTAAGAAAATGTGTTCACTTTGTATATAAATTGACTTTTTATATAATAAAACTTTTCTTTGTTCAAAACTGTTAGTGTTAGTTTAGCGTATGACGTTTTCTTCATGAAAAAAATACTAAGAAAACGTATTTCGACCAACGAAGTAATTTCGTTAATCGAGGTATGACTATATATTTATAACAGTGTATTTGAATTTTCACTTCATTTTGATTTTTGACATCATAAATTTCTTATAAAATGGTTTAGCAACTTAAATATAATTAATATGAGAATATTGACGGAATTCGAACTAAATTAAATATGTATAGTAAGGCCTCGGTTAGCGCTTCCTCGACTAACGCTAGTTCTAAGTAGCTAAAACTTATCGTTGTAGATTTGTTTTTAAATACGTAGAATTCTATTGAATAGACATAAACGTAAGTCATCTACTCTGCACTTGATGAATACTTGGACAATTTGATAATACTGAACATTTTCTACAAAGAATTGATAAAAAACAAACATTATGTGTAGAAAAATGATTTAAATTATTTTAAACAAATGAAGGGGTTTTTAAATAAAATAAAATCAATGTTTTTTTCTGTGTTGGAGTTTGGACAAAATGAATTAATATTGGATTCTATTAGCGTTGATTCATTTAGCACTTGTCACATCTTAGAAACGGATCTTAAGCACTAAATGAGGTATTGAATATAAGAGTAAATATATTAAATCAAATAAAATTGCGAGAGAGGAGAAAGAGGAAAATTTAAATAATTGACAACTTAAATGATTTTCCTAACCATAAATAGTTACTTATGATAAATACAAAAAAAGGCGAAATTCGCACTACTCTTCAATTGATTAATATCGATACAAAAAGTGGCAACCTTAAAAAGAAACGATATTCTTCAAATATATGTAATACGTTTGGTATTCAGGATAATGCGCATCTTTTTTTTTCCTTTTTGGGGCGTTGATGAGCCTTCGGCCCTGAGAATACGAGATGTTTCGTCCTTTTTTTTTCTCTGTGTGTATTTCGCTTGCTTCGTTTGTTTCATATAAACCCAGCCACACGCTTCGGCGATTTTCATTCGGAGAAGTTACCAAGTTCTTTGATCCGTATTTTCTATAGAACCGGATGCGTGTATTAAGTAGGCGCAACTGACAGGAACGAAAAAAAAAAAGAATATCCAGAAAGGCCTTGTCAGAAGAATCGCGCACTGCATTTAAGCGATGATATCCACAAGTCACTAAACTGATGATCCGATTTACATTACGCAATAGATTTCCGTTTCTAAAGAACACACTCAATCATCTTTGATGTAAGAAATTAAGAATAAAGAAAACAACTAAAGAAGAAATTAACATATTTTTGTTTTGTCATCTGGAAACTTGAATCGTTGTATCATTGATTTTAATTATTGTTTCCTATTTTATTCAATGAATGAATCGCTGCATTTTAAACGTTATCAATATTTAAATGCAGTGCTGTTATTTCATACTGCTGAATTTGTATTTAAATTGAATGCATAATTTTGTGTGTACAGCATTAAATATTTGAAATTTAATTGATTTGACATATACATCGGTTCGGTTTGCGGATGATGAATATAAATAAATTAAAACTATATCAATTATAGTGGAGAGTTATAGATTTGAATTGAATTTATAACATAATAGTAATAAAAAACTAATTTCATATAGTTTTGAGCAATTTAAATTACTTATTTATCAGTTGAAACATAACCTAACCCTAATCTTCAATCCTCAACAAATAATCAAACCCAATTCTACTCTATTTCCTATATTAAATTGGCATAGGATATGAGAAAACAACAAAATCTAACCTAAATTATATTGACCTAATAAATACTTAAATATAGTTAAACTAAGATTGTCTTCAATTGACATAAGGAGAGAAACAACATAATCTATCTTAAATTAACCAAAGATTACCTACCTTAACTTTACCTCAAAAAACTTAAACTAATAATCAAAGCCATTCTAACCTATGCTGTCTTCAATTGAGATAAGGATAGAAATAACATAACCTAACCCAACCTTCCTTAAATTTATCAAAGATTACCTATCTTAACCTTAACTATAGAAACGTAAACTAATAATCAAACCCATCTTGTTTTGAATTGTCATAAGGAGAGAAACAATATAACCTAACCCAAACAACTTTAAATTAACGAAAGATTACCTATCTTAACCTTACCTAAAGAAACTTAACTTATCTAACCTATCCTGTCTTCAATTGAGATAAGGATAGAAACAACATAACCTAACCCAACCTTCCTTAAATTTACCAAATATTACCTATCTTAACCTTAACTATAGAAACGTAAACTAATAATCAAACCCATCCTGTTTTGAATTGTCATAAGGAGAGAAACAATATAACCTAACCCAAACTACCTTCAATTAACCAAATATTACCTACCTTAACCTTACCTAAAGAAACTTAACCTTTCTATCCTATCCTGTCTTTAATTGAGATAAGGATAGAAATAACATAACCTAACCCAACCTTCCTTAAATTTACCAAAGATTACCTACCTTAACCTTAACTATAGAAACGTAAACTAATAATCAAACCCATTATAATACATCCTGTCTTCAATTGGTATAAGGATACAAGAAAACAACATTATATAACCAAAGCCAAACCAACCAAAGATAACATTATCTGACATAAACTAATAACCAATCAATTCTAACCTATGATAACTTAAATTGACAGAACATAACCTAACTAATTATAACATAATTTCAATACACATATTAATTGAAGCAAACAATATTGAAATGTTTTTATGTCCAAAAGCAGAAATAATTTTACAATAAGAAATATAATGAATATAACATTTAGATGAAGTCATTTCTCTAGATGAATGAGATTACGAAATATAAATGTACAAAGAAATGCGATATTTCAAGTTCTTTTGAAACGGTGACATTCGTAATTCGGTTAATATTTTCCTTTTGTACGTGGTCGAAACGTAATTAAGTTACGGACGGTATCGAGCAGCGTCAGCTTTATCCCTGGCCGCATTCAAAGTTTCTTAGCACGATGCGACAAATGGACACAGCGAATGCAAATCAGGTGAAATTGTTGAAATTCATCGAAACTTTATCATATCTACGAACTACGTGTTAGCGAATTTATACAGAGGTTTCTGTTTGCTTTCTTGTTTTCGGCCGAGCAAACATTTTAACTAACAGCATTATTTTCATTTGCATTAAAAGCTTTTGTTAGTTCCGGTGACTTCAGCGTATGTGAAGAAAACCACAAGCTTTATTTTAAACTCCAAATAATATTTTAGTACAACATCACATTACGTGATGCGTAAAAATAATTCCCCTAACGAGAGTAACCAAACATTGTTTAAGTTAGTACATAACTCTCATCAGACTCTATGATAAACAATGACTACCAACTGCATATTAAAATATTGAATTTATTAGTTTGTCGATGTTGGTTTGGAGAAGATCAGTTATATGGATTGGAGAGGAAAGATCGTAGATTAACTTCCACAATGGCGGCGTTCACAAGTATCTTTATTCGGATCACGGTACCCAGAGAGAGAGCGAGATACAGGTTACAAGAGAGAGTTACAGGCTGGAGTAGGGCGTACCGTACCGGGTTGGTACGTGACATCATATCCGGGCTGAAGTCAGCGCCACATTGGTTTGATTTACAGAAATACAAATATCATCACTAAATTCTAAGTTAAAAAAAACTGATTTTTATTATTATCTTTACAATTTTATTTAACAAAATTGTTTAAAGATTCGTTATACAGATAAATACTACTAAATAATAATAAAACTTGAAAAATCATGTATTTTAGACTTTTGTTATAAATTATTACATGAATAAATCACAACATTTTACATTTCATGTTTATTTAAACGACCAGAGTGATTAGAATTAATTAATTTCTGTATACTGATATTTGCATACTCAATATTTGTATTGAATGCTCACATACATGTAATTTATCATTATTAACTTAACGTGTTTAATCATTTCCAATAATTAATTCTATATTCAATAATATTTTCAATTCCACATTTTTATTTTACAATAAACTAGAATTTGCTTTCAGATATTTTTTTCACATAAAAAATATTTTACTTATTTTATATACTTTTTGTATATTTTGTGTGTATATGTATTTTTTAGTTAGCAGCCAAATACTATAAAAGATTGCATTTCTTTAAATATAGTTGATTTCCTATTTTGTATTATATAGAAAATATATTATCAAAATTGGAAATCCACATAAACTATTCAATACTTTAAACATTATGAATGCGGCTATTAATTCGAGAATATATTGTAAATGTTTATCAAGTTTTTAAACAAAATCAATTTATTTGAAATATTGGATTTTTAGTGTACAAAGAATTAACTTCAATCAATTACATGATGGGATTCAATTTTCGATGTGATTTGTGCTGGTTCATCATGATCGTTTTCGATCATTTTTCATTACCGGTGAGGATTTTTGTAGCAAAAGTGACGATTTCATTGCGTTTGTAATAGATATTGCAAATATTGATTATTTATGTTAAGTGAATCTTTTTCAAATCATGCGAATATCGAAATTCTTAACAGTCACTTAAAATACAAGATTTTTAAGTGATTTTCAGTGTGTGATACATTTAAACTCTCTGCAATCTCTTCCGCAATCGCAAGCCCGACAACCAAAATCCCGTCTATTGAAATCCCGACGTTCGAAATCCCAGCTGGCTAAAAATCCCGACGTTCGAAATCCCGACTATATCGAAATCCCTACTGTGTCTTTTATTATTATAAATTTCTACAATAACATTTTTATGGTAGTCGGAATTTCGATATAGACCCCTTCCACATTATTACGACAATCCGATTCAATTATAACTTTGATTAGGTCATCAGGTCGACTAGAATGTTGGATGTTGTCTTTCAGTGAAAAATCTCAAAACGGATTATTTAAACCAATTCTGACACGTGCATTCTGTGAAGGAATTAAACTTGACACATCGCTTTGTGAGTCTCAGAAGATTTTTTGTCGGAAAGAAAAAGATAAAATAAGTAGAAAATGTTCGTTTTTGCACTCCTTTTAAAAATGAGTCTAAACAGCGGCAAACAAAATTATGGTTTCTAAAGGAAGCTAAAAGTGACATCTTTCAAATAACAAAACGAAAACGTTGACAGAAGGCTTTCAAAACTGACATAATGCCATCTATTTGTGAAAACTAAAATTATTTTCTTTCCAACTCAATAGTTTTATATTTAGTTTCTCAAATTCAAACAATTTTAATATTTGATGCAAATGTTCGTTTTGGACAAGCATCAATGAGTCTATTAATATTAACTTTTTAATTTGAAAACCAGTTGAAAACAATGCCTCTTTTTTTGTTGTTGTTGTAAATTCTCTTGAATCATTGATGTCCAAACCGAAAAATCGTCCCTAATTTAAATGAACATAAAATAACTACTAACATTTAAATATGATTGTTGTAAAAAAATATAGTAACAGCATAGTGCGGGTAATAGGTTTCACCAATATCTGGGACTGTTTGAAACCGGACTGATCGAGGAATTAAATTCATATAAAAATAAACCGTACCGTTTAATTTTCTGTATTCTTATTTAGAACTTATTTATTTTTGAAACCAGACTATGGTGAAACTGGACTGATAAAAGCAGCACTACGAGAGGTATCGTTATGATATGAATTAAAATGCTAATGAAATAATAGTCAAATTTAATGTGCAAATGGATATAATTGTTCATAAAACTCAATAAATTCGTACTTCGATAATTTACTAATATAAACGACATTATATAAATAAATTGAAGCAGTTTCATGTTTATATAACGGCCGACATTTACAATTGATTTATTTTATTCGACCTATTCACATGTCGCTTATTTGCTTTCCATTTATTTTCATAACGTTTTATTCACTGATGAATCCATAAATATTTACTTTATAATTTAAAATTTATATGAAAAAAAACATAGAAAAATAAATTCGTTTTTGTGCTAATTCTTAAAAACACAAATATTTTTGTTAAAGAATAACAATTTTATGTAATTGATATGTGAAATTATTAAAAAGGTGACCAACTGATGTTATAACAAAATTTTGACAGTTAAATTGGTAGTGTAAACTTGTCATAGATCTAAAATATACCAAAAGGCAGTTGTTTATAGTGAAATGTGCACCAACATAAATAAATTATGTCATAATATTTAGTTACATCTAGGGGAAATAGTTTTTCTGACGTCATTTCTTTTTGCAGTTGACAGGCTTAATGTCATAAATAAACAGTAATACCTCACATATTACGGTTTCGATCAATGCAAATTCTCTACAGTACGGTTTGAAAATTTCAAATGAAACTAAATTTTAAGTGAGCGGAATATTGTTGAAACTTATTAACCGCACTATGCGAGGTATTGCTGTAATTACAACTATAAATGTTTGAAATACAAAATTATGTAAAAAATTTTGCATAAGATTGGAATCAGGTAATTGCATCTCAATATCTACAATTAAATCTACTCAATGGCTCAACTAGCGCTATCAGAAAGCAAATCAATGCCCTTTAATGAACTTCACCTTGAAAATAGCAAACTAATCTTCTAAAATATTTAATATTAATTATTTCTAAAAGGTGTCTCAAAATTATTGCAAGATTTGAATTAAATAGAAAACACAGTTTTTAGTCTTCAGATTGTGATTTTTTGGGGTTGCCAACACTTTACTGGACAAATGGCGGCAAATTCAAATCTTGCGTTAATTATGGGACACCCATTATATCTAAATTGAAATACTTAGATTTGTACAACTAGAATTAAATAAAAGAACTGAAAATTTTCTAGTTGAGTATAAAACGAAACATTAAAAATAATTACTTTAAATTACAATTATTGCAAGAAAATATTTTATGATCATAATCGAATTAGATTTAACGTTTGAAGCTTTTAGTTCTGATTTCCAAACAGTATTTTAAACTTGAATCAAAGCAAATATTCCCAAATGTAAATTTAGACTCAGATCAAAAAACTACTAATAATAAATCTAAATAGTAGATGAATATTTAATGAATTTCGTATATATAAACAGAAAAAACTTGACCAATTGAGATTCGCTATATTTTTCTAATATTTTCCAGATTTTTTTGTTGTTTCAGTGGACTAAGAAGTAGATCTTACCTCTCTAGTAAAATACCTCGGTTTCCGAATAAAATTTTGATTAACACTAATAATAATAGTAATAATAATAGTTTTGTTGCTATGTACGCCACTGATTTTGACTGAGTATAACCTCAAATATCTTAAGTCAATTACAAACTTCAAACGCCAATACATTTCTTATACATATTTTAATAATTCTTGAAGCAATTTAGAACAATACGTGATATTGTGACATAATTTAGGCATACTTTACAAATTAACTTACGAAACATATTTGAAATTTTCATTCAATGCTACTTGCCGCTTCTCAGCTCCTAAGTAATCGAAACGCAACGGCATTAAAAATACAATATGATTATCATAAGCAGATATATAAAACATTGCTAATTTATTCAAATACAATACAAGCTTAGAGCTTGAATATGCACATGATGATATATATTAGAAATGATATATATTGAATAGAAATTGCAATAATCAATTATTATTATTGGTTATTATAAAACCTACAGCACTTTTTCCTAGCAAGTATAGAATTGAATGAAAATTTCAATATTTTTCCCACAATTGTTATAAATTGCTTCAATATCATTAAAAAATGTATAAGAAAAATTTAAACGTTTAAAGGTTATAATTGACGTAAGATATTTGACTTTTCACTCAGTCCATAGGCATCCACGAAAAATTTTCTGGGGGCAGACAACCCGAAAAGCGCCGTCCTTAACGTGTTAAACATTTTGAAAAACTCTTTTTTGTTTAAAACAGTTATAAATGATTAAAAAAAGTAATCATTTGGATTATATACATTTTAAAATTATTCAAACGGAAAAAGGATTCGGTTTTCGAACAATTATGTTCTACATCTAATGCATTGTCCAAACTCTTGAAATATAAAATTTACAGCAGCAAATATTTTCGGTTTGTTTACATATTTTTCCGATTTATCCACATTTATTACATAATCCAATATTTGAATAGATTGAAAGGAGATTTTGGAGTATGAAAGAGAAAATATCCAATAGAAAAATATTTCGAATAAAAAATTAAAAACACCTCAGTTTTCGAACACAATTTCATTATTTTTGGAAACGATTTTTTTTATTAATTATACAAAAACTTAAATAAGTATTATATCCATTTTACATGATTTTTGATAGAAAAAATGGATTGGATCTTAAGAAAATAATTATGTTAAATATTCTAGATATTTTCCAATTTATCCAATATTTGAATAGATTGTTGAGGCATGAAATGAAGTATGTTGTAATGGATTTATCGAGCACGAACGAAAAGGTGATTTCTGAGTGCAAGAGAAATTCAATACGGAAATATTGCTGAAAATCCTAATTGAAATCCGCACGAGGTAGATTTTTTATTTAACATCCCTTCGGCATCATTTAAACATATGCGTCCAAACCTTTTCAAAGTGCCAAACCCAAAACAGAAACTTACGTCCCAACACGATTTGTGCATTTAAATAATTAATATTATCTTGGCGTTAGTTTTTCAGATGTGCAAAGCGCACTTCGAAAAGCTTATTTATTATTAAACACCATAAATGCACTTAGACCACTTGCAGCGAATTTGCGTTACAACTTTGCGCACTATAGAAGTTCATAAAATGGAAGTGACTGTTCTTCGACATACTCACATCAATGGATGGAAACGTTTTGTCTTTATATTCACTTTCCGCAATGGACGCAAATCCATAAACGCAAACGAAGTGATTTAATTCGGAACGAAGACAATGCGAAGAACGACTGTCTGTTTTTTTTTTGTTTGTTGTTGGGAAAATCAAATTTAACTTGACGAGCTTCGGAATGGGAAAAAGGGACATGTCAGAGTGGGAAGGAGACAAAAAATATGTAGAAAAGGCAATTCCTATCTGAATTACAATGGGTTTATGAAATTGCCCATTCCATGGAATTGCCCATGGAAGTATCTCCATTTAAAATCATCATTTTTTTATTTCATTTAAATACGTCGTTTCGTAAATGGGAGACACGTTAATTGAAACGTTTAGAATCGTGAAAAAACGATGTCTTTATACATATGTTTACCATATTTTTCGAACCATCTCATATTTTTATGAATACATAAAGAACTTATTTTTTTTATAAATTTGAGAACGTTTTATGGACTGGATAAAAATGGTGATGTAATAATGTATGAAATTTAATATACAGTAAAACCCCGATTGTCTCAATTTACCGTGGTCGCAGCCGCCTTAGTGTTTACTTATTTTATAAGCTAAACAATAAAATTGTCTCTGCAAATCTGCCGTTTAGTAAAACAAGTTAAATAAAGAAATATAATATTACAAGGAACAATAAAAAAATACAAATTACCTTTTAAAATGATTAAAAATGTATTTTTGTATCAATAAATAGATAATAAATTTTTGCAAAATGTTAAGATATTTCATCTCGGTTAATTTCAAAGTAAATTGTTACTTCTATCCTTGTTTGCTTATAATGTTCAACACATATTTGTAGGGAATGTATTTGAATTTAAGCTTTTCTAATTTGGTATCTGGTATGTTTATGTAGATTCGTTATTTGGCTTAATATTTTTTATTTTTTTTATTGTAAGGATGTAGTTTGGTGTCTTGTAACCCGAAAAGGCAAAGATTTAGATATAATTACTTGTTAGAATGTTGAGAATGAATTATTTATGGAACCGGTCAATTTGACCTGATTGTAGTGTCATTATAGTAGCAGTTACTGGTTAAAGTAATTACTGAGAGTAGATAATTTGTGTAACAAGTATTGACTCCATTTTTATATTATTTCTTATTGAAATGAGTGATATTTAGACTCAAAACTTTATTCTCTCCATCATGATGTATTTTTTCGAGTTTCAGTAAATATAGTTCAGTAAGCTATAATTATGGAAATAGATGTAAAATTTGTGAGAGTTTTTCATAATAGATTGTAAAAATATTATATATAATCCGTTCATATAATAAAAAACATGTTTTAATATTTAGTAAAGTTAAAAAATTGATTTCTTCAGAGAAAAATACAGTCATACCTCGATTAACAAATAGTCCCACGAAATTACCTCGTTCAGTAAAACTTTAGTTTCTCTATAAAGAAATTATATTTCTTTTTCAAAAAAAGACATGTTTTATTATAATAAACTTACATACAATGTGAAATCACATTTGAGTTCAAAGTAATTGCATTGATTTTGCATTTTCACTTTTGTTAATATTTCTTCAACAAAAACTTCTCTAAATTCGTTTTTAGGGCGACTAATAGCCGAATGGTTAAGTCGCCCTACCCACGATCTAGTGGGCACAGGTTCTAATCCTGGTTACGCCAGGCCCCTTGTGAGCCCTCTCGGTGCTTACAGTAATAGGGCCATCGTTCATCACAAATGGACAGTAAAATGAATGCGGTTCAGCATATGGACCTTCAGCAAAGTTGATGGACAATGACAGTGTTAAGGATAGTAGCAGATTCACAGTGAAAGGAAATAGTGGAATCGCAGAGCATCAATATACTACTGAAGTTAACCTACAAGATGACAGCCAACCAACAAATTAAAAAATCATCATAATGATAACTATCCACCGGGAAAGATTACCTACATTGATGAACAGATTGTGAATAAAATTATACAACATACAAAAATAATTTTTAAATTATTTGAGTTTGTTGCTAACAAGGTGTTCAAAGTCTTACAATGAAAAATCGTCAACTTCTGCACTCAATAAATTGCTAACATTCTCTTCATAGATATTTTCGAAATCCATTGAAGTATGCCAACTAGATAATTCTCATTTCTTATATTCTATTTTCTTCTTCTAGAAGAACTTCTGTCAATATTTTGCGGCAATCTCTATTCAATAATTTCATTAACTTTTTTCCAACGTTTTCAATTGCATTTTTATTGGTTTTACAGGAATGTATATCTCAAACAACATGCAAAATATTTTTTGACAATCTTGTTTTAGTTCAAGAAAAAGTGATTAATGTTAAACAGAAATTACGGACTTAGTTATATAAAAGCTTCGTTATTAAATGTAATGTTAATCGAGGTATGACAGTATATATTATCATTGATTCGTTTAGAAACTTCTTATATTTCGTATAAATAGTTTAATGTAATGATAATTACTAATAATTTTATATTTATTCATGAAAATGTATTGTTTTTTCATTCTTCAGAAATGTAACAACATGTACATTTATTTTATATTCAAGAAATTCGTATAATCTTATAATTTTGATGATTTCAAATAATTCACAATATTTTTCGTTATGGAGAGTTTATTGTGAGTGAATTGCATATTTTAGCCTTGTGTATTTTGTGATCTACAAAATACAGTATTTTTGTACGTTCAATCACAACAATTTGGAATATATACATTTCGTGATGAAAAGAGTAATATTCTGTTCACTCAAATAAACTCTAATTCGAAGAGTTTAATTGTGTCGATAGTATTGACTAGGACTAACAATTTTGGGGTGTTGTTGAATTTGCAGATATTTTGCACATCAATTCGTATTTAAATGATACATTAAATCGAGAGCGATTGCGTATAAAGCGGATGCGGGAGGATGTTCGTTAGTGAATGCATTTTGCGTCCGTTGGGTGGAATACGAGGATGATCCAATCCGGTGGGGTTTATTGGACATTGGAATCACTGCATGCAGTCCACTTCATTTTTTTTTTTATTAAATTACTCTGTCCGTTTTCCTTACGGTTCTTGGAATTTGGATATTCGATTGGAATTGGATATTTGTGCCTTCAATAAACGTACATCAATGTCAAATATTTTCAAATTTCCTATTTAGCTATGTGCGCATTAAATGTACGGAGTTGGTTGTAACTTTCTTCTAATTAGTAATAATTAATTTTGCGTATAGTCCCGATATTCTCATTAACGTTGCGTATATTAATCATACACATTTAATAACTAAATATTCAATCAAATAATATTTATAAATTCAAATCAATGAAAGAGAAATTAATTTTTGCTTTAAAACTAATCAATTATTCATTAATGTACCCATAGCTTCTACTAATATTCCGACTATTTCAAACAAAACTAATCGAGCAACTAAATAAAATGTATAACCGTTATTGTTTATATAATCTTAGCCCTAATTATTTTGTACATGTGTATTTACGTAAGTCATTAAGACTTAGTACAAATACCACTTACGAAGATTCCATAACTAATCACACTATGCTAATTCACTACTATATAATAGAATGTTTATGTAATACAAAAAGAGTCATTAGTCCAAGTTAGTTTTAGTCTTAGAGGAGAATCCTCCCGAGTCCTAGTAAGACTCATAAAAACCCTAGTAACAAACTTAGCAACTGGAATCTAGACATAAAAGTTATTAATAATCTTATAGTGAATAATAAAGTGTTTATTATCATCAAAAGTCTCCAACTTCACCTCTAGAATTCTTTAAAACTCCACTAGGACTCCACAACGACATAACTACGAGATATTTCACAGTGTCCAGAGATATTTGAATCCCGGGACACGACATTAGATACAAAAAAACTTTTGTATACCAATGTTTTAGATTTATTTTTATTTTGCTCAATTAAACTTTAGTTTGTTTTGAAGCCTAGTTAATCCAATGTGATTGTAAACTAACTATGTGATTAATAATTTTTTTTTCAAGTTTATCTTCTATGAACAAATCACACTTTGGTTGTTTTATCTCCATTTTGATAAGTTTTTTTTTGTGATGCTTATTTTTATTGGTTTATTCAAATTGAGTATCGAATCAAATAAATTGGGCTCGTTTTGAGATGTGTGATGTAATTATTATATTAGAATCAAGTTGAATCGTTTGGAGGTTTCAAATTGGCGTTTGTTTCTTACTTCTTACATACTGATACTACATTACTTAAACTATTATTTTCTTAATACTATCTTAAAACTTAATAAGTCAGTTCGACACACCAAATAAAAATTTCAACCAAATTAAATATGTGTGAATAAAAATAAATAAATTCTTCAAAAACATACAAAATATATAGATAATAATTTGATTAGTGAGAAGAATGCAATTTATTTTGAGAAAGAATAAAGTCAAAATTTTCTTCCTTCGTTAATGGCAAGTACGTACTGTCGAATTTTGCAAAAGGTTGATAATCAAGTGATAGAAGATACTTAGAAAATGATATAGAGAAGTTTTCTACTGTCTTCTGCTCTTTGGAAAATAATTCAAATTTGTTAACAAAACCGTCTACGCCTGGGAAGCAATCAAACTGTGAGTTTTTAACTTTACATGTGAACAGTTCTAACTTGTTTTGCCTTTGGTTTGCTCATTGTATGTTTAAATTTAAAACGTTTACATTTTCAAATTGAAAAATGTTAATTTCAGCCACCAATAATTTCATTTCATTTTCATAAATTCAAATTCAGAAGTTTTGATATCGAAGAAAGATATTATTTCAATTTGCAAAGAAATAAATCGTGCGATTTTTTCCTTTCGAAAGCCATACCATTTCTGTATGAAGCATGGAACACTTAAAATCAGAATCGATTGTTGCAAAAAGACTGTAATGTAAGGAATTAGAATTTATGTATCGACACGAATACTTCGCGGTCATGCAACGATCGGTGCAAACGCTAACACAAGTTTGCCATCCCTCTCAAGACCACGTTTCGATTTACAAGGTTAAAGACCTCTTCTTCTGTTGATATCTCCTTTAATTCACAGCAGAATATAATATTACCACCTTTGATCATTCTTAAAAAGGAAATTAGTTGAGATTTGTTGCAGATGTCCGTACTTTCATCGATTTATAAGGTCTACAAGTGTTCGAGTTCATTGTTTGCTTTAATAACTTAAGGAGCCGAAGGTGTCTAAATGAATATACAGTGGAACCTCGCTTAGAAAGTTTAATCCGTTCCAAAATTTCCGGATTTTTACTCGTATATTGAAACATATTAGAAAATACACATAATATGTGTACAAAAGTTTTAAAAATTATGTAGCAGGCGCACAATCCGGGACTTCTCTTCTCATCCTTATGCTAAACGTCGCTCTTTAAGCAAGTCATTTTTCTTACAATTCATTTTGCTTGTTAAGCAGAATGCTCGTTATGCGAGGTGCTCGTTAAACGAGGTTCCACTGTACTTTTAAATTTTTCGAGGGACACCTAGAATATCTCGCAACACGCAGTTGAACAGTCACTGATACAAGTAGTACTTTAATAATCATTTCAAAATACAAAATTTGGTTACAATTTTAAGTCCAGTTGAAACATTTCTAATAAATGTTGTATACAAAGATTATATATAGATTCTTTCCTAAGCCGAAATACTTTCAAAGCAGGAATGTAATGATTAATTTAAATGTAATTTTTCATAATTCATTTTCTGTAGTATTTTTTTTTAAGTAAATCACAATTTTAAGTAATTCACAATTAATATTTGAATTCTTCATTTTTTCTAAAATTTTTGTTTACATAGTTTTTCAAAATCATTTAAAAAGTATTATAGATAAAATAATTACTTTTCATAATCGTTTTCTTTGGTAGTTTTAGATAATATGTTTTGTTTTTAAAATGAATATTAGTACTAATGATAGTAAATATTTCATATTTTTATTTCTATTTCTATAGCTTTATTTAAAATTGAATATTTATTTAAAAAAATGGAAATACAAATTAAAGTAAAATTACTTTTTGATTACAACTACCAACAAATATATTGCAGACAATTAAAAAAAATGCACGTGAAACTCTGCATCAAATATATTGATTTTCAGGTTTAATTGCTTTTTTATTGAACCACACAGTATTTCAATACAAAGTTTGTCTCTCATTTTAAATATTCAAAGGGAACAAAATCGCTTTCAAACAATCCCCAACAAAGTAAGTTGAAGTCAAGAGGATCTTACGTTTTACATGTATATTTATACACATCATTCGTTCACAGCTGAACAGAATCGAACTGGAAATCCGAGTTCATGTTTCATTCAGGAAGGTTTTAATCGAGGGGGAGTAAAAACTGTGTTTCACTCGATCTCCGTTTTGAGGTTTTGTTTCATTAAATTTTACAAAAAAAAAGAGTTTTTCTTTCTACATCGCTTGGACCCTTGTTACGCTTGTTTTTTTTGTATTATTGCTCATTGTTCTATTGCGCAACATTGTGCATTTCATTGGGACAATTGTTGAAGGAAAAACAAACAAAAATGAACATATTTCTTTTGTTGATTTCATCCATTAGTTATTTATAGTTTCCATTCAATTTAACCTTTCAACAACACAATTGGACAATTGATACACTATATAGCTTGCGTTTGTATAACACAATATACTAATCATTTAAATGTACTAAATAATGCTAGTGGACACAGGTTCAAATCCTGGTCAAGCAAGGCCCTTTGTGAGCCCTCTCGGTGCTTGCAGCAATAGGGCCATCGTTCATCACGGATGAACCTTCAGCCAAGTCGATGGACAATGACAGTCTTAAGGATAGCAGCAGATTCACAGTTAAAGGAAATAGTGAAATCGCAGAGCGTCAATATACTAAAATATTTACAGTATCCAACAAAACGGACCTAAGTACAGTAATAACTCGCATAATGCGGCTTCGATCAGTGCGGATTCACTTTAGTAACGTTTGAAAATTTCAAAAGAAACTAAACTTTAATTAAGAAGTAATATAAATAAACTCACACAAATTTATTGTATTTTTGCTTTTATTTGAGTTAGTTCGGTTTCAAACTATCCGAGATATCGGCAAAATTGATTATCCGTACTATTCGAGGTCTTTCCGCACACTAAACATGAAAATTCATCTTATATTCGTATATTCAGATTTTGTACAACAATCGATTTTGTGTATGTTGCTATGCCAAAGCTATGGAAAATAATCCCAGATTCAAGGTAAAAGTAACATTTGTCGTTTCTTATTTTGGAACGCAACAATACAAAAAATAAAAATGTAACTGATAAATGCATGCATTCTGGAAGCAACAAATCCGGATGAATAATAAATCAAATGGAAAGTGGATGGATGAAGATAAATGTAGTATTAGAAAATATCCAAAAAAAATGCTTGAGAGAGGAATAAGGAGATTCAACCTCCTTTCCGCCTCTCCTCACGTGTCGCCGCGCCCTTAGATCTTCCGGTGTTTCGATATTGAAGGGACTTTTAATATATTGATGTCGCGCCGGATGCCGAAGACAATTTATTATTATTACAGGTGCAGGGGGTGAAGTTGAGAAGAAAAGAAGGCGCCGTCTGTGATATAAGTTTTTAATCTTTCCATAAAACACAAAGATCAGGTTAAGAATATACTCGCCTTATACAAAATAATGTTACATCTAAATTACGATGAGATCAAGAAAAAGAAAAAAGAAGTAACTGAAAACGCGTTTAAAGAAAATATTGATATTGTAAAACGCGTTTTTCTGTTGATTTTTTTTTCGTTCTCCTTAAACTCATCGGGTAAACTTAATTTGAACTTGATATTTGTTAATTAAGTGTATATATTGATAGACTAGATTAGCACTAAACACTAATTTAAATACTTTTTTCTTTCGTATTTACAAATAAACAAAGTAAACTTGATATGGTTTGGTGGTGTTCAGTTGAAGGTGATCGCGAAAAGGGCGATGGGCAGAAGGAATGGTGCAAGCACTGGCCTGTTCTGGTTCGACTTCTTGCGTGGCTGCGGTCGCGGCGGTGGAATTGGGGTCGTCGTCGCAGCGTGCCTTGTCGTCAGAACGACTCCGGTGGTTTGTGGTTGCCATGGGATACCGGGTAACTTGGCTTCGCATCGGACTTCCACTTTGGAGGCTGTGGCCATCTTCTTGTCGACGGTGAAATTCAACGTCAAAGATTTGGAAACCGATCCGAGTTCGTCGTCGACGTGGGCAGTCTTCATTTCGCCGACGCTCTTTGATGGCGCCTGCAACAGATGTAATATCCAGATGGAAAAGTTGCAAACAACTATTTTTCATAATACTAATGGAAATTAATTCAATCTTCTATATATTTTGATAAATTATAAATGTTGAAAATCAAACTTATAACGTTTAAATGTTATATGGAGAAATAATCTTAAATTTGGAAGCAATATAATATAAGAATTCAATAATTAAATTACTTCTTATTGTAATTTTACTACAACATTTTAAAATATTTACACAAGGTATCTATAATTATTTTAAATATTTATTCTAGAAAACTTTATATTATGATATACAGGTTGCAACTTTCAGAAATCGTGAAATATCCAAATCTCCATGATCAGCTTTTAAAGCAACAATTACAGCATGTCTTTTCATTTTTTTAGTCATATGGGAGACTGCCATTACTTCAAAACTACTAACCTGAAAGGTATTAGAATGCAGTAGAACCATGAAAAAGGATGTCCTCAAATTCCTTATACATTCTGTATCTTAGCATCAATCTTATATATGTTGCATAAGTCCAGACTGGTGATTTAATTTAACTACACTCACACTATAAGTAAAATGAAACATACGTATTTTTCAGCTATACCAGAGGTGGCCAACCACTTGATTGTAAACAGTTGTATATAAAAATTGATTATACTTCATTTCAATCCATCAGTAGTTATCAATTATTAACGAAATTGATTATGTAATTGTGGAAAATATTTAACATTTTTCATGTAGATCGATCGATATTAAAAACAAACAAGTTGGCCATTCCTGAAAGATACCAATTATTGTTGGTTATAATGGAGATTAATGACATTGACACTGAACTGTCAGCTGTAATATCTGTCAAATGTACTAATAGGTTGTATATATTTGCAGGGCCATCTTATAATTTAGGTATAGTGTCTAGAGCCCACGGTGTTTTGTGGAGCCAACGAGATTTTGGAGCCCACAAAAAATAAAGATTAAATCTTTTTAACTCAACCTCTTCGTCATGTATATCAGTATTTCTTAAACTTTTTGGTCCGTACTTGAAAAATTTAAAGGACCCCCGAAGAATGGGTATGTGTAGAAAAACATAAATTGAGAATCGATGACCTATCGATTATATATATTTATTTTTTTCTTATTATTTCTGTATACGTTTTGTAGTAGGACTGATGCAATAAACATTATTATTTACATTATACTTTTTTATATTACCACATGTTATCTTAAATTCACGTATCGTGGCTCGAGGAATTTGTGTTCTTATCCCAGACTCTGGATATTCCATAATATATAAGGATATATGTTAAATAATTTACGTAGGGCAGAAAGACTTATGGTCAATAGAACTTTGCTATTTTTTGAAATAAAAATACACGATTTGATATTAAATTGAATCAATTAATCTTTAAATATATATAAAAAAAAAATCATATTCCTATATCATAAATATATCATAAATTAAAAGATAAGAAAATTTAAGCACAAATTATTTAATCGTTTTATTCCATGTATAATAATACCTGAATTAAATCCATCTGAAAATCGCATAAGAATGTGTTAAGTACAAAATTCTTGGAATCGTCACTTTTAATTAGAATGTAGTATATAAAAGTATGATACAAGGTAATAAATTACTTTAAAATTATGATGAGTGTTAATGAAAACAATTTGAAACAGTAATTGCAGATCTGCAGGGTATAGTTAAACTGATTCATGGGGAACAATGCTACCTAAATAATTTTACAATTATCAACATTCTTTGACAACGAACTGCAAACAGCCAGCACTCGAGCTGAAGTAGGTAGAACTACGGCTTCGCAGAGGTGTCCAGGGAGGATTCCGATTAAAGATTAAACCGCCGACATGGACGAAGCACTCGAATGAAAAGGGGGGTCGGTTCGGTTGGTCAGGCCAATGGTCCGCATCCTGATGTCTTCCTAGCAGCAGCAACGACTGCAGCTCCCTCCATCTCCAAGGGAACTTAATTAATCAGCTGCCTAATTAAATTAAAGACGCCGCATTCACTCCAAACTACACATATATACACATATAGTATATATATATGTAGTGTACATGCTACGGCTCTAGAAGGAAATACAACAATCCAACAACTTATATTCTACGTGATGTCTGCAAAACACGAGACACGAAGAAAAAAATAAATAAAGTAAATAATTTCAAGTCTCATCGCAACTTAGGAATATATATTATCTAATTGTAATATATTACATACACTTAATGAGAAGAAAACATTTAAGAGTGTTTATATTTGTTAACTCTTATTTTATTTATTAATACGTTTCTTTTACTGAAATAGAAGTTAAATGATATTAATTTTTCTATTAATAATTAGTACAATTAAATATAGTTGCTCTTATAAACTTGTATTATTAATTGAAATGTTTTTATTTGCTACAGCAATGTAAAACTTTTATAGAATACACAAAAACTGTATTTGTAACTGTAAAAATTTGATAGCTTACATACCTTCATTCAACGTAATTATAGTCTACTTGAGTAGAAAACATACTACATTTTACTTGATTCCTTCAAATCTATTACTTCTTGCAAAGAAAGCACGTATCTGATTACGTTATATACTTATACTTTCCGCTGTATTCCCATAAATTTTATGTATTTGCAAGAGGACATTAGAGTTATGAAAACATCGAAATCCCGACAGTATCAAAATTTGTATAATTTGGTTGTATTCTAGAAATAAAAAATCCAGCGTAGAATTGTTCAAATGATCTATACTATACATATATAAAGTATACAGTTATGAATTTAGAACAAAAACTCCTCTCGGTTTCTCTCCTTCATCATAAAATATGCACGCGCACAAATTTTATCACTGCCTTTTTGTGGCATTATTTGCGCAATTATTTCACACACATTCATTTTTGCAAAACTTGATGAGTCTAATGGTTACTTAACTAGATAGTTCTAATTTAGTGTAGGCATAAAATACAGGTTTTCCTCTAAACAATAGAATATCGATGTTTTTTTTATCAATTCATTTGTTTTACGACTATATCTTATACTAAAAGATACTGTCGGGATTTCACATGTCGGGATTTTGATCCTAACCTGAAAAAAGTTGCTGTGAATAACTTTGTATAACTCTACTATAACAAATAACAGTTTTAATAATATTGAAAAACACCGCTAAATAAGACAGAAAATACTAAAAATGAAAGTAATGTTTAAATAACTTACTAATTTTTATTTTTGTATACAAAAAAAAAAACGTTTTGTTAATCAATTAATCAAATACTATTGAAATAAAATGAAATAATTAAATCATTAATAATTCGAAAAATAAATTTACTAGTATTGTGTTTTGTGTTATATAATATTGAGTTTAAATATAGTCTTCAAATTATTGAATCAAATATTATTATTTAATTTTTTTTAAATTTACTACAAACTTTACCTTTATATCTAGAATTTAAGAAATTTTATATATAAATATTGACAATATAAAAGTTTAAAAATTATATTCTTATTGATAAGAAATAATACAAGATGTTATAAAACAATGATGTATGCATCTAAAACGATTTACGTGTACTAAAATATTTTTTTTGTAATTTATAGCATATTTTTTCAGTACATAAAATATTGCCTCTCGTATCTTTTGCTTAATCTTCCTATTAGTATTTATAAAACTATTACTTACTGACACTGCTTCTTAATGATGCTAACATTTCATTATTTTATTTTACGTACAATTTTTTATATATTCTTCTCTCTTTTGCGATTAGAGAATTTTATGTGAACACGGTGTGAATTATGTGCGCATAAAATAGTCAGAAATACGTTATGTATGCTAGGTGTATCAGATTTGATCCAGATAGCTCGTAGATTTTGTTAATAAAAAAAGTGTGTGTTGACCATTGTATGGATGGGCGAGTTGGACGTTTCATCGTTTTCTGTCGCAGATGTGCATGTGCAACATTATTCAAACGGGTGATAGGTTACGATAGGATTCGAAAGAAGAATATATAAACTGTACCAACCAAAAATATGAATCTATTTACATTTTATTATATATGAGCCATTTATTTTGAAAGTGACCTAAATCCATTTATTTTTAAATTGAGATATTTTAGAGTTTGTTTTTCAATAATATTAAATACAGTGGAACCTAACTTAACGAGCATAATTCGTTGCAACATTTCCGGATTTTTAGTGAAATATTTTTCCCCACATAAACTAATGTAATATACGATTTCCATCTTTGCGAGTCATTTTTCTTACAATTTATTTTGCTCGTTGTGCGAGGTTCTACTGTATACGTATATGTATCTAAAAGAGTTAAATTTACAATTTCTATTAATATAATAGCAAACATATATTTGTTTTCTTACCACAAATGGAGCTAAGCCATCTTAAAAATTAATAATTCGATTTATAATAAAATTTGAAAGAGCTCAAATCCATTAGATATAGTTTAAAATTGAAATAGAAAACAGTAGAAACTCGCTTAAGCACGTCGCAAATATATACATCCGCCTAAACACTTAATGTTTAGTGAAAGTTAAGTACAATTGTTTAAATACATTCTTCGGAAAAGTACTTCTTTCCTTACTAAATATTGTAACCCATTATGTTAATTCCCTACTATAAAATAGGATGTTTCTGTAATACAAAGTTAGTCTTACAGGTTAATTCTACCGAGTCTCATTAAGTACTAGTCCCTAGTCCTAGTTAGACTCATAAAAACCCTAGTAATAAACCTAGAACCTATGCTTATTAAAAACTTGAATCTAGACTAAGAAATTGTTAATAAACTTATAGTGAATAATAAAGCGTTTATTATTGTATATACTACAACTTATAGCATTACTTCATTAGGACTCCACAATGACATAACTACGATATATTCCACAGTGTCCAGAGATATTTCAATCCCAGGACACGACAATATGTTCATCATGTCCTTGTAATTCGTATTATGATGTTGTAATTCGTCTTATATGTTTACAAATTTAAGTAATTTTTTTAAATTTTCTTGGTCTTCTCCGACGTGGTAATAAATTCAGTATTTATCCATTAATAATTGTTATCTTAGGAAACTTTATAAGGTTCCTTTCTTAATTAGAATTCTTTATTTTTTTAAAAACTGCGTCTTCCAAAAGTCTTGTTCATGTCAAATCCTCTTGTATCAATCATTTGCTTTAGAATAAAGTAATAAAATAATTAAAGTTACCTTCATCACTGTCTTCAGAAATTTGGGAATCCAGTTTTGGACATTATCAATAATGAAGTAGACTTAGATCACTTTCAAAATAATGTTTTTAATTATTGAACTAAGTGTGAAAATTTATGTGATTAAAATAATCATATACAGTGGAACCTCGCTTTTCGCTTTGACTATACGAGTATTTCACTATACAAATAAAAATCCGGAAATTTTGTAACAGATTATACTCGTTAAGCGAGATTCCATTGTAGCTAACATCAAATTATAAAAATTGCTGCTACATCAAAAAAATGAATAATGGACTTACCTAGACCAGTTTCAAAATAAACGGCTCATATTATTTACATTCAATACAGCATAAACCAAATCAGACTGATGATAACCGGAGATTTAAAACGCCTGGATATGATTTCATAACTAACTTTGTTAGCTAATAAAGTAATGTAATTATATAGTAATCTATTTAAATGTATTGTATTTCACGGATCTGTCATATTGAATTATATGTCAAGTAGTTTAAGGAGATGGGAGATGTGAAACAAAAAAAAAAATAGGTGCCGCTGCGTAAACGTATTAAATATAAAATAATTTGGAAACACAACAAAGAGTGGGAAAATTGCATTAGCACTGATAAAAGGCTCGATGTTCAGGGTACACAAGCTGCCAAATAATGATATGCAAATTTTACCTCGTTAGTGTTGATGTACCAGGAAAGGATCGGAGCAGGATCGGAGACGTCGGAGACGCAGTTGGCCGTGATTTGTTCGCCTTCCACGTATTTCTCGTCGATCCGTAGACCCTCGATTCGCAATTCTTTGTTGGGCAGAGCTGCAACGTTCGGAAGTCGTTAGGTCCGCACATCATTTCCGCACAAACTGAACGTTGACGTTCTTTTTATTTTTTTTAGACGTGTACACACGTACCTGCCACTATGATGTTTCCCGTCTCCGAGACGGATTTGAAGGATGGACCCTCGCTCGTCACCTCGCACCGGTAAGAACCGCCGCTATGCGCCTTCGACAGCTGATGGAGACTCACGTAACAGTTCTTCAGGTTGCACTGATCGACGCCTTTGAGGACGTGCACACCGGCCACCTCAAAGGATATGTACGGCGGTGTCCTTTTCGGTTCGTACCTGAATTCAAAAGAATAAATGCTTTTAAGGAAAACATATTTCGAGTGCATCCACACTACGATCCATATTAAATATAAACCAACATCATACGTCAATATTTGACTTAAGTTAATATTTCAGTTTACAATTCAATTAACTGACATCGGATTTCATGACTATAAATTAATAACAACTAGAAATAACTCGCATAGTACGGCTTTGATCAGTCAATACTCTTTTTGTGCGGTTTATTTCTATTTTATTTACTTCCTCGATTAGTCCGGTTTTAAACGGGATGTTGACAGAACCAATTACCCGAACTATGCGGCAATACCCCTGTACTTATGCTTATAATGACAGCTGTTTCAGATGACTGACTCCATGACAACCAATGTTTATGATAAGTAAAGAATTGGATTGGATGAGTAAAGGTATTTAAGTATATCTTTACTAATTGGATCATCCACATTATGCCTAATATTAGATAAGAACTCGTTCTACACATATAGAAATATCATTAATGATTTGAGATTATCCAGTGTATAGAAAAAATAAGCGTTCAAGCAAACTTTATAGAAATTATTGTTAATATATAAGAAATAGAAACTTTGAAAATTCTTTCCATTAAACGTATATTTGATTAAGTGAACCTGATATTTAAATCTAGTTAGAATTAAAATCATTTATGTATAAAAAATAATTCAGTTTAATAAATTTTTAGAATCTATTTTTAATTCGCTCAATTAAAATTTAGTTTATTTTAAAAATCGGCATTTATCGAAACCGCACTATGCGAAGCTTTGTTGTATTTCTATAAGTTTTATAACTTTTTTCATAGTTACGATATTTTACGAAGTAATTAGACTGAACCTTTAAAAATATTATACTAAAGTGTAATTAATTACACAATTACATATATATTTCATTTTTTTCACTTAATTTATAAAATATATTTGACTTATTTTTTTTATTAAAGTGTATTTATAGATAAACTGTGTATTTTAAATTAGTGCATTTGCATATTGGGAAATATTGTGTTTAATAATTAATTATATAAATAACATCAATGAACAAAATTAATATTTTGATTACAATTATTACATGTTTTGTTTTTTTAATTAATTTAAAATTGATTATTCGTGTTATAACGCATTCTACAGCGTTTCGCTTATCGCGCCGTTTCTCTTTCATTAATTATTTATATTTAAATATAAAAATTCGCAGGTTTTATACAGATTTTCATTACAAAATAAACAGACTATAGAATCTATATTATTTAGTATAAGTAATTTATCAAAATAATTGATGAATCTGATGCGTGACCGTGTTTTAATATTGCCGCTTTGTTAACTGTGGAATAGTGGATAAATAACAAAATTAAAAAAAAAACGAAGCGCAAAAGGTTGACAGAGAACATATCGAATGCGATTTGTCCAAGCAAAATAGTTTACAGCGACGGGGATAATTAATTCAAAACTTTCAAAACGGGTTCAGGGAGCGTTTTGTTTCAGGGGGGCGCTGCGCAATGTTTCAGCGCTCACCTGAAAAATTCGTTGTTGTCCTTGTACCACTTGATGTCCTTCAGGATATCCTTCTCCATATCGAAATGGCACTCCAGATCCACGTTGCCCCTCACATCCGCTACTTCAGGGAACTTTATGCTCTTCAGGCTTAAGCATTCACCTGCAATGAGAGGACAAACAATGGTTTTGTTTTACATAAGATTTCATACAATACTATGAATAAATCTTTTAGAAAATTTGTAGAAAAAAAAGAAGAGAAGAATAGTTGTTTTTAGAAACGCGTGCATGCGCCGGGAATATTTATTTTATCTTTTCATATTTAATCATTGACCTGCAATGATAAATTAACAAAGGTTTTTTTTCAATTAGTGTCGGGTGGATGCGCCGGGATTTATAAATTTTTGTTTAGCCCATTTTTCTCCAACAAAGAAAAAAAACATTGATTTTATTTTAGGAAACCCTTTCATAATAACTAAGCACCAAAAAAAAACTATAGCACACATTTTTTTTCAAAAACACAAAAATTCGATATAATTCGGTATTTTTTTCTATGTATGTTTACAAAGTACATTGTAATCTCCAATTGAGTTTAGTTTTGGCCAGATGATAGTTGTTACAATTTCCATGCGTTCGTAATGGTTAGATCAAACATATAGGTAACAAGTACCCACAATCAATTCTTGCCAAGAATATAGAAATAGAATCATGGTGACTGAATGATCACTTAGATCAACTCCTTCCGTTCTCTTGTTCTAATTTTGAATGCACAACAAGTAAATCATTGATTATATCAAATTGAAAATAAAAAGTACCTCTCGATTTTTTTGATTGTAGATTGTAACAGACTCTTCGACATTCTATTCTCTCTGTTGCCATAAATTCCCTTTCGGTCACAGTTTTCATCAAGTACAGAGCAGATGTTTTACTTTTATGGTTATATAATAGAATTCTACAGATTAAAAAATTATTATACAACGATAAGTTTTAACTATTTATCAGTAGATTGCAGAAAATTCAATAAATATCTGGTTGAGTCCAGTGGGTCAAACTTTTCAGATTTAAGCAATCACTTGAAATAAGAGTACAAAGTATAATGTGCGCTTTATATAAGATCTCCGATGATATAAGTTTTGTTTTAATTAAATCTATTAGAAAGTACATAAAAAAGAAAATGAGTTATTATTCAAATCAGATGGATGTACAAAATGAAGAGGAACAAAATTGAACGTTTAATTTAAACTACTTATAATCGTTAATTGAATGCTATATTCATATCATGAGACATAAATCTTATCAAATGCGCTGTCAGGAGATAAGAAATAACAAACGGCTGTAACTAATATAGTAACATAAATTTGATTAACTTGATATACGTAACAGAACAATATATAATCTTTAATAATTGATACAAATATTAGAAGATAAATAAATTGTAGTTGTATCAATGTTTAAGTCATGTGGATGCGCCGAGTATGTTGAGAGCATAAGTAGAAAGATAATACATAAAACGTTGATTTTATATAAGAGATGGAAAACTTTTGAGATGGAAGATACAAACCTCTTCCTCACAATATTTTAATATTATTTGAGATTCACAAATACATTTGTTTTTTTAAATAAACTTTTGAGACAGAAGAGCAAATCTTGAGGAAGAATAATGTAAACCATATTTCAGAACCATATTTTGTTATATATTTTTATTATTATTTTATTATGTAGTTAATCAGTTTATTTGTATCTATTCGCTGGTGACATTAAATGGATACAATTTCCCGCAGGATATTTACCATTATTACGATTACGATTATGAAAATTAATAATTATTTATTGAAATCTACATACTAAATCTAGTGATTTATAATGCTTAAGCATATTTGTAATTATTAATACAGAGATATATTAATGTCAGATATAAAATTAAACTTTAATTGATACTATAAGTTTAAGGCTGTTTTTACACAATATGGCATATATTAAATAAATGACGTAGAGTTTGGTAGTATAAGATCTAATTTACCTAAATATGTCGATTTGTTTAAGTTGGTACACGTGCGGCACAATAATATATAAAAAATTTAACATGTAATAATTTTTAAGTTATGATCAAAAATAGAAAAAATAAAAGAAAACGTTCATTTTGTGCTGGTTATAGTTTAATCAATATCTACATTATGCGCAATGGGAAACATAAAAGTATTCGGGTATATAAGAATAAATATTTTCCTGACGGTTATAACTAAATATAGTGACATAAAATTGTTGGTACGTTGGTACCCGTAATAACACAATAAAGTAAACCCTTGTATAACGCAGTAGTGTCATAATGTAATTACGTAAGAATCTAAAGTTTAGATGAAAATGTATTGGTAGAAAACAATATGGATAAAGAATGAATTAATAATTAGAATAATGTACAAAGAGCACTTGGGTAAATAATTTGGATTAGGTTTCCGTTTGAAGTGGTTTGAATTAATCTGATGAATATTTTACAACACAGTTTATACAATTTAGTGAAAAAAAAAACTAAAAATAATAGTTTAATCAATACGTAAATCATGTAGATTTTTGTATAAACTGAGTGTATCTTCACGTGTCTTCAATGATGCTTATATATAATGATTTGACACATAAATTTCATTGTTCGAGGATCTGAGAAAATAAATTCCGTTAACGTAAATAACTGTAATCTATTATAATTGACATAGTTATAATAAATTTAAGGAAATAAATAAGCAGCAAGGATGTACTTAATACGTTATTCCACGTTTTCGTCTGTGTCACAAAATCCGACACGAAGGTCTCTTGTTCGTTTCCTTGGAAATCAAATAACAAAAACCTAGGGAGAGTTTAGATCAATTTATACTTAATGGACTGTAAACAAAATAAAATAATTAAATTTTCTATGTTTAAAAATATTGGTGCGTATGTGAAATAAAAGGAAAATAGTAATAAAAAATGATTTATACGGATCTTTTGTATTAATGATTTGTAAATGTTATGAACAGTAGATAAATAGATTGTTATAATTAAATCTATTAAATAGTTCTAAATAGTGTAAAAAATTGCATATGTTTTAAATTATGACAGTATATTCGTCAAAATGACGTATTTTAAATGTCAATTTTCTAGGTTATGTTTAAATTTAATTATGACATTTAGTCACTTTTATGACTAATTAATATTTCGTTTTAAGGTTATATTAAGATGATTTCTGTCAAACATGTTATTCATTTTCGCAAATGTATCAATAATTTAATAGATAATGATCGAAAATGTGAATGTATTATGATTTAAATGTATGAATTATGTTGAGATTAGGGACATTTTTTTTGTTCCCGGGAAATCTGAAATAAATTTTCAAGTAAATTTCTAAATCACGGAATTAAAAAAAAACAATTAGGCTACATTGTATAAAATAATGTTTGGTTAGTTTATGTTACGTAAATGTATATTAGATTAGGTTAGGTTTGGTTGTACTAGATTAGGTTGTGCTAGGTAAGTTTATTTAATGATTAAGTTAGAGTTAATCTTTCGTATTTTTCAAAGTTACTTAGCTAAATCCTGTACTAAAATCTTAACCATTTAATGGAACATCGACGTGGAATGTGGATGGAGTTTGGGGTTGAGGATGAAGCAGAACGGAGATCGGCATTACTGGTAATTAGCGTAAGGCATGAGCCGTGTTTCTGTTTAATCGTATCTCGGAGAAGGGGACGAATCGCTCTCTCTATGCAGAGCTTAAAAGCTTGCTGCAGGTCTTCGTCGACACCAACGACAGAACCGAAAATCTAATTGAAAACTTTGTCAGTTTTGTCCCATCTCTACGCAGAGGACTTGGAGGAACTCTGCGAGATCCATAAATAAACAATGCGAAAGGCGACGACAAAAATCTTACTCCGACGACTTAGTTCTAATTTGATCAAGCTTAAATATTTGCGTTCACGGCTCGTGCTTTGCTGGCCCTCGAAACAATTTATTTAAAATGATTGTACACGCACACACACAGTTTGCCACAGCCAATTTTGGAATTAATATATTTGACGAATAAAACTCATTCCATTTAATTAAATAAGTTTCACCTGCTGAGTTGGAGAACGAGCGACGAGATGCGAACTTCTAAACTTCTAATGTTACATAATTAACTTATTATTTATGGCGTTACTTAGGTACTTATACAAATTGAGTTCTATTCGTAATGCGAAGGATGTATACCATTATTTCGCAATGTCATACGTTTTCATAAAATTAAACACTGTATCGATTTTCAGCGAAACGTGTATAATCACATTTCAGAACGAGCAAATTCATCGTACTCCTTGCCAAAATCATTCGTTGAATATTCAAAGTTGTCTAAATTGCAACCAGAATTTTAAGTGTTACCCAGAGTTTTCTTTAAAATATTTAAGAGAATCTATTCGTTTCTTATATAATAAATTATTTATTCTTATTACAACCTATCAATAGTTTTTAGTAATTAGAATTATTCATATTTATTTATTGTATTTTTTGTTTATTTTCATATTTTGTTTCCTACATAGATTTTAATTAAATACGTGCAATTCTCAATTATAGTTATAAAAATATAAGAAGTTAATAACCAAATTACGATATAAAATGTTTATACAATAAATGTTTTTTCAAGTATATATCTAAATATAAATATGACATATTATCTGTTATTTTTATGAATCACAAATATTTAGTTTGAAGGTTATAGTAAAATGATTCATTTCCGTAAATTAATAAATTATGAGCAAAAATGAGAATATTCATTATTTTTTAGGTTTGATTATCATAAGTTATTCAAATTCATGATTTAATTAACTATCAAATTTATTAGTTTTTTCGACCAAAACTGATTAGTCTTTCTGTCCAGACTATTTTTTTTATTAGATATCAGTTATTTTTATGAATTTATAAGATTTTGTTTTCATTTACGTTAATATTATTAGTATTTTGTCTTTAATTTATATAATCAAATAAATTAATCTTATGAATAAATATCATTTTTTCAGATAATGTTCAAATCTGACAAATAAATGTCAATTTTATCACCTTACGTAAATATTAATTCCGCGTTTCTTTATATTGCGTTTATGTAACAGAGGATAAATGTTAATAAGGTAATGTCAAATGTCAAATCTGACATATTAATTGTCAATTTTGTGTATTCATATAATTGCGAAATACTTGAGATTCTAATGACAATTTTCAATTCTGTCTAATCTTAATGTAACATAATAACTGTCAATTTTGTGTTTTCGTTAGACATTGAACAATGTGATGAATTCATAACATTGCATTTATAATACATACTAGACATTCTAATGATAGTTTTCAATTTTGTCTAATCTAAATGTTAGACATTGAACAATTTGATGAATTTGTAACATTGCGTTTATATATACAGACATGCTAGAGATTCAAAGGTAAGTTTTCAGTTTTATTTAATCAAAACGTCTAATCTCTAATCTAATCTCAATGTCTAACGATTGAGTATTCATAACATTCATAAAATTAATCATGTTTTCTACACTTTTTTAAATTAATGTTTCCGAAGATCTAAAATATTAAGATGATTTAAATTCATTATCATTTTACATAAATCAAAATTACTTGACTTAGATATATTCATTTGACAGATGTAAAAGTTTACTTTTATATATAAATTTGACACACACACACATTGCATAAATTTCATTTAAAATAAAAGCTAATTAGATTATCTGAACTAAGCCGTTTTTTTAAATTTTTTGTTCGGGAATAGATTTGTTTGAGAAGCCAGAGTGTCCCAAAAATAACTGATATTTTAAATTTATTTAAGATGACTCAAATTAATCATGTTTTCTACACTTTTTGAACATTGATGTTTCCGAAGATCTAAAATATAAAGATGATTTAAATTCTTTATCATTTTACATAAATCAAATTAATTAAAATTACTAAAATTAATTAAAATTAAAATTATTTGTCAGATGTCAATTTTTGAAAATTACTTTTATATCCAAATTTGACACACACACATTGCATTCATGTAATTGTTATTAAATTGAGGTTAAAGCTTGGGTGACGTTGACATGAGTTTAAGTATGAGATAACTGTATCTTTATTGTAATTTTGAGGTCATGGAATATTAGAGAAAACCGTTGCACCACGAGAGGCAATCGTATCTGCATGTACGAAACAGCTTTGCGTCGCGACGTTTATGAAACGCGAGGAATCCGCTTTGATGTAAAATGCTTATATATATATATAAATTTGTGACTAAGTTGCTGCTCGCAAATTTATACCCAAATTGCTTGTGCTCAGTCAATTATGCACATAAATTGGACCTGGGATTTGTCACGACTCGAAACGAGAATTATATTTATTTCAAAATAACGACTCGTTGAGAAATAATTCGATTTAATTAGTTCCACGTTACACAATATATTTTATTTATACCTTTTTTTAAATTTTTGATCAGCATTTTTTTCCTCCGCTCACTGCATTTTTATCAAATCTAATTATCGACGATCCTGAAGCTCCGAACGTAATCAGCATTCTAAAGCGGTGTAAAGTTTTCTACTTTTTTTTATTTCTTCATCTACTTGCTTCTTCTTCGTCTATGGCTCTCGGATTCCTGGGAAATTACAGATCACCGTGGACCAGGACGGACTGCTTAATGACTTCCATCTGCCCTGAAAAACACTCCTATATTGCCTTTTTTTTTCAGTTGTTTTTTTCGCTTCTCTGCTTCACCGGTTTTGTTTGTCGAGCTCGTTCACAGTTTGACCGAAAGAGGCATTAATTAAATGCAACTTTTTAAACAACAGAAAGGTGAAAAGGCCGAGCATTAACAAAAAAAATCTGCAGTATTTTATAACGCAATTTGAATATTGTATTTCCAATTAGAATCTCCGACTAACTATGACCTTATCTGAGCTATAATTTAAACTGTAACTTAAATACGATTCTCCTGTTCGTATCATTAACGAGTATTTACGCACACACATACAAAAAGAAGGGAGAGAAGGTTGACTGGAATCTCTCCGAAGTGGATAAATTATTACAGTAAATTAGTTTTCGGTGGATTCGACCCTGGAAAACAAAGCCCGCCGATAATGCGGTTTGTCCTGGAAAACGGAATGAGATCTCCTTTTTTTATTCTGTTCTTGTTGCCTCCCAAATGTATTTTGCGTCTAATCACGTTTTTTTTTTGTATGTTTTCTACCCTTAAATGCTCGGGGAATGGTTGTTCTTTGGAAGTCGATGAATATGAAGGCGTATTGCGAAACTTTTAGAGGAAAACTCATTTTATTGTACTTCTGCAGTCTGCACCTTTTATGCATTATCGATCTCAACGTTTTTCAACATCCGGCACATCTTAATGAAGAACAAACCATAGTTTACTCGTTACCTAATTATCTCATCAACATTCGATTTAATGTTATGAAGTTACTAATTAAGAAAAGCTATAGTTTACACGATATTACATAATTATTTCATTTATATTCAATTTAACTTTAAATAAATCCAATTTTTCATTTTTTCTTAAATTTTAATGTATTTTATGCACGTTTTAATTAAGAAAAGAACATACTTTACTCGGTATTACATAATTATTTCATCTACATTCTATATAAATTTGTATCAAAACTTTTCAATAATATTTCATTATTTTAAACCGTATTTCATGCAGGTTTCAATTAAAAAAACAAACATAATTTACTCGATATTTGAATTCACATTTCAACGTTTTCCGTAAAGGTTTACTTTCATATCCGTTTTAATCAATATCCAAGCATAGTATACAAGTTATTACGCAACGATTTTTATCTATTTTTAATTTAATTTCATGTCACGTTTCATTTTATTATTGTTTTTTTTTATACATTTGCAACAAAACCAATATAGACAGGCCGTAACTCATTTTCACATTTAGTTTGTTTTTATATTACCTGCAGGAATGTAATAAATATGAGTACATTTGCTATTAAAAAAATGTTGTTTCATTTAAATTCACTTCAACTTCCATCGAATAACAAACAAATATTTAACGCAGTTATTACTAACTATAAATATTCATTTTTATGTACCTGATATTTGGTTGAAACTAGTTGAAATAAAATTTTATGAAAAAATAGTATAGAAAAGTATATCTATCAATATGAGAAAATTCTATTAAGAAGTTTGTTTTATCTTGTAGACAAAAATAACTTAATAGCTTTTAGAAACTAATTATGTTTCAGATATACTAAATATATACATACACTCTTTAGCAGTTTTCGAGAAATTTCATTCGCAGTTTTGAACTAATAGGTTGAAAGATTATAACATCATTTTCAAATTATTAAACCAACACATTAATGGTAGATACATTACATTTAAATGCAAATAATAATTATTTCTCTTATAAGGGAAATTTATACAATTTCATGAGATATATTAAAAAAAAACTAATTACATTGTCTGAACTGAACCGTTTCTTTAAATTTTTTGTTCGGGAATAGATTTGTTTGAAAAGCCAGAGTGTCCCAAAAAGAACTGATATTTTAAATTTACCGCTTGTTTTTGCGTCATAACCAAAGTAAAGTTTTTTATATGCTGACATTAGAATACATAAGATTTTTCTTTTTCTATCACAGCTTATGATTTCAACCTAAGTACAAAATAATTCAACCTAATTAACAAATTTATAAAAACAAAGAGCAGTTGATAATTGAAAATTAATTAAATCAATGTCAATTAGAACAATTATTGAAAGAACGTCTTAACCTTAATGTTTATTAACGACAGTATACGAAAATCTCTACTCTGGTTTTACCACGAATGATTTGGCGGCAAATTTAAAATGTCAGTTCTTTTTGGGACACCCTTTAGATGCTACTTACTAAGCAAAAATCTGTTCGGATGTATGTAAAATTTGTGTTTGAAAATCTATTTGTTAAATACAAAATTACTTAAATATACAATAATTCAACGTAATTAACAAGTTTATGAAAACAAAGAGCAGTTGATAATTGAAAAATTAATTAAATCAATGTTAATAAGAACAATTATTGAGATATACAGTAAAAATTATAACTGGACGTCAGGTTACGTCCACTGTGACTAATGCGTTTTTAAATAGAAAAAATTCATGACATTTTTCGAGCACGAAATTTTAAAGTTTTATAAAGAGAGAGAAAAACAATTAAAGACAGTTATAAAATGCGTTTGCAGTATGCACGCGGCAGCGCAAATCAAATCAAGCCTTTGCACAAGCCTTTCCGCCCAGTTCGCATCAAACAACAATAAAAAAACAAGCACTCATTCCAGAAGAGACGCCGAATGCAGTAATAATAATAAACATTTTTTTGAATTTCTATTTTTTTTAATATCTTTCCGCGTCCCGTGCATTAATATTATTATAAAATATTTTCATTTTGCGAAAGGCCGCCCAGTTCCGAGCGCGAAACTTTTCCCATCAAAAAAGCAAGCGCAAAAATGATTTGCGCTCCAAACAAAAAAAAAACTAAATAAAAATAAAACAAGCAAAAATAATAATAATGAAAAAAAAAGAAAACGAAAAATATAACAGCAGCAACAAAACTTCAACAGTTTTATTTTGTTGGGGGATGATACAATGAAAAAAAGGGAAACTAAATTAAATTAAAGTAAAACAGTCGGGTGTCATTTCGGAATAAAGCGGATTTAGTTCGGTCGTCCGAAAAGAATGAAAACAACAACAACAACAACATCAGGAGTAACAAACAAGAAGAAAAAAAACTCGTATGAAGAGTAGACTGGAGGACATGCATGCATTTGAATATGTTAATTTGGAATGGTGGAGGCAAACAGAATAGATTATATAGAAAAAAAATGTTGAAGAGAAAAGGTTAATCCAGTTTTAGAAAATTATGCATGTACAGAGTGGCGGAGGCGCGAGCGATTTCAATCCGGATTTAGGAGAGGAACGCGTGTCCCGGAATATATCCGTAAACGCTGTTTATCGATGCCTGGAATTAATTCGCCTCCGGATGGTAGAGGCGTATCTGCGGATGGAAGGTGTGGAGGTGTATGTGTCTACGGAAGTGTGTTATATCTCCTCTGAAGATGATTCTGGCATTATGATCACGAACAAAGGGCCGCAGCTTCTGTGCGGAATATCTCGAATTAAATACTGCATCCCGACGGGATTTACAGATCGCAGCAGCAGCTCCACGGGATTCCTTCCTCTCGGTGTGCTCCGCATTTCCGTACCAAAACGGTAATGTTAAAAGTGATGTCTCTAAACGAATCGAATACAAATATTTTCAATTAAGATTAAGATGATGGAAAAAGTAAAAGGAAGAATAAGTAAGAGGACGAATGAGTGAGTGAGGAATTGGATGAAGATGCCGTCTGCCTGTTTCCGGTTTCCATCCGCGGGATCGGGATTGTTATATTATTCGAGGTGGAAATGATGCGGATGGGTGGCATTGTTTGCATTGCCTGAATTGACAAAGTTTTCGGTCCGGGTCTAAATGGCATATGCGGCGCCCAAACTAATCAGAAACTATTATTAATTAAGGACGGGCTAAGTCTGCGAAGCATTCAGCATTACCTTACGTAACGTAACGAGCAAACAAAAGAAGCGCAGATATCTCTGCATAAATGTTGCAATAATCCCGAGTGCATTAACTAATGAAAAATTCGCGTAAAAGCGCATTTTTGCAACGGAAATAACAAATACGGGCTCCTCGGACGAGACAATTGAAATCTGCCATTTGTTTTCGTTCTGTCATGTGTCAAAAGTAATTACACGAAAGCCGTTTACTGTGTATTGCGATCAACAAGAAAAAACGTGCATGAAATGAGACTACAAAATAGAGTTAGAGTGCAAAAGGAAACTGCAGGAAATAGAGTACACGATTAAAGGTAAGTCTATAAATTTCGTAAACGAAATATAATAATTTAGTGGATAGTTTTGATAACCACAATATAGTACAACTAAAGAAATAAAAATTCCCTAAATAGGGATATTTTTTTTATTAATATAAGTCTACAAATGAAAAGTTTGCTAATGAAATTTTGATTAAAGGTAATTCCATTAAATCATAAAGAGATCTGATTTTCCAACTTAAATTAAAAAAAAATCAACGTATCTATTGCACTAGCCAGATGAAGGGAATAATAATAAAAAAAAATCATAATACCTCGTTTAACGAGTTTAATCCGATAGTGAAATACTCTTATAGTGAAATATATTCAAAAATACACACATATTATGTACACGAGTTTTAAAAATGATGTAGCATACGCGCAATCCGGGACTTCTCTTCTCATCGTCACTCGTTATGCGAAACGTCGCTCGTTAAGCGAGTCATTTTTCTTACAATTGATTTTGCTCGTTAAGCGAAATGCTCATTTTGCGAGGTGCTCGTTAAGCGAGGTTCCACTGTACATATTTTATATATTTATTTCGAAAAAAAGCAGATATCAATTTTGATACTTAGGCATTAAGACCATACATATGTCGCACTTACTGTTAATGTACTTAGGTATCAAATTTGAAACTTAGGGCATTTAAGGGTTAAATGTTGAGTTTCAACGTACATGTGATAAGTTGTTTTTGTTAGATTAGTTTTCTATTGTGTTTTGTTACATAATAATTAAGTTGAACAGAATCAATAATATTTTTGCTAATATGGTAACTAAATGAACAATTACCTTAAATTATTTATATAATAGCAATTTTTTTAAATTATGTCACGTTATAAAAGGAAAGTCGATATATTGAAACTTTGATTACAGATATGTATTTTCAATCATAAACAGTATCAATTGAATTTTACACAAAAAATAAATGGGTTTAATCTTGGTAACTAAATTTTGCACTTAAATTTTGAAACCAAAATGAATTTTATGGTTAATTGAATAAGTAAAGAAATCTTCATACAGTTTTAATAAGTTATTAAAGCTACATTTTTTTGATGGCCTAATTAAGATTGTAAACACAATTACTATTGTGTTACTATTATTTGGAAATGTTAAATTTTGTTTTTTTTTATTAATTATTATTATCTTTTGCTTGTGTTTGAAAAATAATTTTGTTTTAAATTTACTAAAACATTCAACTTATTGCCAGAGATGTTGGCAAATTGTGAATAAATAATAAAAGTTAAAAAAAAGTTTACTAAAAAAATATTACAAAATGTTTAACTTCTATATTTTTATTAAATTGGATTCATGTAATAAAAACATAATAATCAAAATTGAATTACATAAATCTGTCATTAAAATTCCATTTTTTCATTCCATTATTTTACATAACTCTAATGTTTTCTTAAAAATAATTTAATTCCAAATTAATACTAAATAAATTATAAACATAACAAAATAATTACTAAATTACTGTAAATAATGAAATTGAAAATCCTAATTGATAGATCAAATATAGTTTTTTTTTTGCATATATTTCGATTTGAGTTCTATATTCAATTATGTTGATGAAGTGAAAATTTAAATATTCGCTTTATATAACTGATATATATGTTAAATAAATAATTGTTTATCTCAGAGAAAAAGCCGGCGGGTCCTTTTATATATGTATATTTGTTTTTTTTTTGACGTATAATAAATTTTATTCATTTATGTACTAATTACTTATTCGCGATTCAATTTGAAAATATATTATTTTATTATTGGATTTCAACAGAAATTGTTTATTATTATATTATTTATATTACATTAATAAATACATTTTCTTAATAACTATAATTAGGGAATCAATTTTACTTAACGTAATAAATATCTTGATTTTAATCGTTTTTGCAAATTTGTAATTTCACCATTTTACTGAAGCGTTAATTTTTTACTTAAGAAATTGTAAGCTACTTTTTTATACAACTTTACATAATAATTTATGGAGTTTATAAGTGTACTTTCGCTGTACTCTAAAACGTAGCAAACTAATTAATCTTACCTCTACTACTTAGGATAATATTATAAGCAACTTTGCAAATAATTAGGATGATAATCTACAAAAATTTAAATATTCAAAAAACTATATTAAATAAATTTTCATGTAATTTGTCTCAAATAAAACAATATCTCGCATAGTGCCGGATATCGCCAATATAGTGCACTATTTGAAACCGGACTAATTGAGGTTTTTCGTTTGCATAATGCGGTTTATAAGTATAAACCGCATAAAAAGAGGCTAGACTGTATATTGAAAAACGAAAGTATATTCAAACCGTACTATAGTGAATCCGCACTTATCGAATCCGTATTAAGTGAGGTATTGATGTATTTATCTATGAACATTTTGAGTGTTGTAATGCCTATATAAATAGCTATAGTCTACACAATTTGGAAACATCAATATTTTATGTATGCGTTTTATGTAATAGAAGTGTTTTAAAATGTAATGATGTGTCGTCATCTTCATCAATATGCAAATAGATTTTGCACAAATTTCGCTTAGTAATACAAAGCTGCATACATCATAAAATATGTATACGTTAACTGCATTTCCAAAGCATTTTAATCATATCACAAACATTTGAATTTTACAATTAAAATTTGTGCAAATTAACATATTAACTATGTTTTCGATTGAAAATACATAATGAATAATTTCAATCTTATAATTATTATGTTTATAATTAGACAAGTAAATATTTCTGTAAATAGAGATTTTTAAGTAGTTGGATTACATTTAGTTACTTAATATTTAATGAATACTTCAAGTATACAACAATACCTCGCATAGTGCGGGTAATCGCGGTTAATATACCGCACTGTTTGAAGCTGGACTAATCGAGGACTTTAAAACCGGACACAAATAAAGTGCACAAAAATAGGCTTGACTGTATAAATTGAAAAAGAACAATAATTTAGAATGTAGTTAGAATTTTTATTTTCATTTTACTCAATTAAAATTTAGTTTCTTTTGATATGTTTAAATCGTACTATAGTGAAATCGCAATGATCGAATCCGCACAATGTGAGGTAATATTAATAATAATAAATAACACAAATACATTAGAAATAATTTAAAATAAAAGAAATAATATTTTTTATTATAAGACGAAAGAATTTGAGCATTTACTAACGGTTTTTTTTGTAATTTGAATTGAGTCAAGTTATAATCTCTTTTTGATCCATGCTGATATGAATGCGTGGAAAAGCTTCTTATTATGTTATTTGAAAATATTTTATGGTTTCATCTGAAAAGTTTAGAAAGATGTTAATCCATGCATGGCTTTTCGTGTGGAATACGCCTTTCAAATGAGCTTCATTAACGGAACAAACTTTGAAGCTTAATTCCAGTTGGAAATATTATTTGTCTACATACAAATGATAAGCATATTTATAAAATTTATATTTTTTTTTTAAATATTTACGAGGCTTAACTTCTTCTTGTAATTGATCGATTTAATATTTATTTATATATTCGTGAACATATTGACTATATTTGTATTCATTATTATAATATTCAATTTTTTTAAATTTAATTATTGATTAGTATTTTCATTTAAGTAACTTAATAATTAAGTACAAATCTGTAGAGAGCATTTGTCTATTAATTGAAGTAATTTTTTTTCTTAATTTTCTTTTGGTAAAGATGCAAAGATGTTTCATAAAATTTTTGATGAACTCTAATATGTAACAATACATAAACGTGTGCTTATTATTGTCCTTTTTGATTTTGCTTTTGATACTTTTTGATCTGAGCAATTTGTTATACAAACTGTATAACATTACTTATTAACTGTATACATTTGTTATACTTCATCGAAAATATAGTAATTTTAGAATGTTCTTTAAATTTGTTGTAAAACTGAATGAATTGCAACAAAAAGTAATACATTTATTTGTAATATTTTAAACTCATTATTTGACCCCTTGACATATTTTAGAAATTAATTGCCATTATAAATTGAAATACAAGTTTACAACCATACTTGGCATAGTGCGGATAATTGCTTCCCAGGACTGTTTGAAACTGGACTAATCGAAGAACTTAATATATACGAAATTATACGAATGTAATTCATTTTAATTTTTCTCAATTAAAATTTAGTTTGTTTTGAAATATATTTGATATTTTTGTAAATCAATTTATTAGCATTTAATAAACTGTGCAATAATTACAAACGAAGACCTTTCAAATGCACTTTTACAAATTAATATTGAAATTGAACGTTATTTATATTTATTTAATTAATGTTTTTTTTGTTCCTTTCAATGTATTTCTGTTATTTTGCAAAGCTCATTCTATTTTATATAAATACGCTCCAACATAAGTTTTTTCTTCCTGTTGTGACTGAAGTGTAATTAACTATTTCGAATTTCAAACAATTTCCGCTCGGCGTTCGCATTTTCCGACAACAATAACAACAACAACAGCAACAAAAAAAGGTAAAAATAGAGTGTCCCGTTTAATTCGTCGAGCATTAAAATAATCGGCAGTTTTCCGGTTTAATGATCAATCGGAAAATGCAAATGAAAACGCTAAAAGGGAGAACGGCCTAGGTACGACGAAACTATCCAAAATAAATGCGCATAATGTGCGAACCGAATAAATGTTTTTGCGCGGTTATTTCCGTCGGTATTCCCATCCATACTTTGGATATTTTTTTTTGTGTTTTTTTTTGGATGGGGCTGTTGTGTTCAACGCATGCACACAAGTTGCTGGAAAATATATTTCCAATGGATTACTTTGTGTACACTGCATGTCAAATACACGCGAATTTCTGCTTTTGATTAACAGATTTTGTATGTACCGGTTGGGGTTTCTGTGGTCGATTTTTTCCCCTTTTTATTTTACATCTGTCCCTATTTTTTTTTCTCACACTCAATTTACTTCTCTTATTTTCTCTCAATTTACTTCTATGTTTTTTTTTTGTACTTACCATTTTCCACGGCGAAACACATCAAAGCCACGAAAACGGATTGCAAAGCAAACATTTTCTGCGTGTATGTATGTATATCTGTGGGAGAAAAGAAAACGTCTGTATTAGCGCAGTCGACAACAATGGAAGGAAAACAGGGTGCAGCGCGCGGTAATTGGAAGGGCGAGGGTGAGAAAATTGTAGTTGACTCAGGGCCTAATCATATTTTGGGGCTGATCGAACGTCCGGTCGGTCATAGGGAGGACAATTCGATTTTGGACGGCGAACACAGGTAATAGAAAAGCCCGACGCTGATCCTTCCGATCCGTGAGTCACCCTCACGCCCCATGTCACACTCGTTGCGACTCACCCTCCCATCCACCCAATCCTTCATCCTCCCCTATTTTGCACACAGTTTCCTTTTTACCGGCTTATTATATCATGTCGTTAATTAAGTGGGAAATTACCTAAGGGCTCCAATTCAGGACCAAAATTCCATTAAAGAGCAGTCGAGATAGGGAGCAAACGGCACCAGCTATACACACGTATTGAAATGACGCTGATGATTCACATCGCACGCATAAAGCTGGTACAGTTCCGTATCTTCGTATCTCTATCTCTCGTATAAACCTTCAGAATACACAAACATTACACAGTCAGTATTTGTATAATTAGTTGTATCAAAATGTATGTTTGTAATTCTCTCTCATCGAGAACTACCAACATATACTTTGTCCTAGAACAACTATTGACTTGGAAATTAATTTCGTATTTCGTTTAAATGACTTAATAAAAATTAGTTTCATCTTTACTTAAAATCTTACAATATATATTTTTCTAAGAAATTATGTTTTCCTCCGTATTTTAGACAGCCGTTTGTTACATCATATTTGTCAATATGGAAAATAACAAGCAGTATCTTCGAAATATATGGAGAAGATGACCAGTGCATCCCAACCGATGTATCGTAATAGGACTTGAAGTGATGCCCAACAATTTTGATCGTTAAATTTGTTTTATTCAAATCTTTCTAAATTTTTTTTTTCATTATTCAACATTCAAATTACATTAGTGTTTCCAACAGTTTTAATCGTTTAAATCGTTTAATTAATGATTCCATTTGGAATCACTGTCACAATTTTGACAGATGCCGCGGTGTAAGAGGTTCTTTAGCCCAGTACTTCCCAACCGGGGTGTAGCTCAGTGTTTCCCAACCTTCCGCACTAATGAAATATTGTGAGATGTGCCGTGAAAATATTTTTTTCTTGTGAAGTGTGCGAAGTTAGTTTGGGAAAATTCAGACTGGTGATTCGACGCTGAAAGATGGCAAATAGTTATTAGACAAAACGGTGCACACATTGTTTAACTAATACGAAAATTATTTGTTTTTATTTGAATTACAAAAAAGAAATTACTTTTCGAATAGAATTAATATACAATAATATAAATTTCAATGTACAGTGGAACCTCGCTTAATGAGCACCTCGCATAACGAGCATTTCGCTTAACGAGCGAAATGATTCGTAAGAAAAATGACTCGCTTAATGAGTGATGATGAGAAGAGAATTCTCGAATTGCGCGCCTGCTACATCATTTTTAAAACTTGAGTACACATATTATGTGTATTTTTTAATATAAACAAGTATTTCACTATACAAGTAAAAATCCGGAAATTTTGGAACGGATTAAACTCGCTAAGCAAGGTTCCACTGTATTTGTTATCATTTGAAAACTCTCATTAATAATTCATTGCTATTATAATTATTTCTATACTAAATTTACTTTTACTAAATTTATCAAATTTGTTTTGTATATGTAAATGATTATTAATTTTGACATATACTATACTGAACTATAATTGACTGCGTTTGTTGCGTAAAGTTCTCATAAGTTTCTATTAACCAATGTACAGTCAGTCCTCAACTTACGCGATTTTAGTTGTTTCTCAGTTGTATGCTTGCGGGTGTCCCAACTCCTCTTTCTTCTTTAATCTGAAAATTAATTTATTTCTTGGTATGTCCAATAAATAATATTGTCTTGAGACTTACACGATTTTTCGACATACGCGAAAACCTTCGGAACCAATTAATCTCGTAAGTCGAGGACTTACTATATTGTATAATTCTATCTAGGTCAGTTAAAAAAACTTTTATTTGGCAACAATTAACTGAATACATAAATGAATATTTGTTTATTACGAACATATACAAAACAATTGACTCTTTAAATTAAAATTTTAAATATTCATGGTAAATCTTTTATCAAATTATTTGCTATATGAAAACAATTGGGAATCATTATTGGTACAATATTGAATTAAAAATAAAACAATCAATTGCCTCAATTAATTGAAATTCATAATCAATCAAATGTGGGATGAAGTAATCAAAGGGACTGCGTACGGCTTTTCTGGATTAGATGGCTGAACGTGTGTACGGAATCGATTCAATCAAATGCCATTTGCTTATCAAATGTGCTTCCAATGGTATTACGGGTCGAACAATATTCGATAGCTGTTTGTAATTTTGGGTTCTTTCCAGAATCACGAATTTGGGGATTTATATGTACTCGATATACAGAGAGTTTAGTAGTATTGAATGGAGGACAACGAATTGTAAATTACAAGTATATACAATACATACAATAGTATACAAATTCAACAGCCTACTGTTGAATAGGCTTGATATCGATGTTTGAAACCTTTGTTTACTACTTCTTCTATTTGTCAGAAATATTCGTATTGAATTTAGTAATAATAATGTTTCGTAATAATTTGAAATTAGAATGCTGTTGAATTCAATTAGTATATATTGATTTTTAGGTTTTTATTTTTGAGACAAAGATACGTTTTTCGTGCAATTGAATAATCACGAAGCCACGTCCAGTAGAATATGTCCGCAGAACACTGGTGATCATCATAAGAAACAGTTGGAAATTACGAATCTAAGCGTATGCTATAGTAAAAGCACGTGGAATAAACGAAGATTTGAGATATGAATTATTATAATTCTTATTTGATTATGCACTCTACATTTTATAATAGTTGAAAATTATATATTGAAAAATATAAATTGATTTCAATAATTCTCATAGAAAAACATAACTATTTAGTAATTATCGTAAGCGTATTATTTGAATATTTTCATAGAAAGTGAACATATTTAATTTTCATCAATTCAGTAGAAAATAAAATTGCTCGTCGGAATATTTGAACAAAGAAATCAGAGTATAAAATAAAAATCATTGCGATATGAATTTTCACTTAAAAACGTGAAAGAATGAATGCATGTAAAAAATAACTAATTGTAAAATCTAAAAATTTATTGTCAAAATTTACTGGTAATTTCGTTAATCATTTTAACCGGTAAAACCGGTTAATCGAGTAACGGAACTTCTATATATAATACAAAAACGAGGATTAAAAATTGAAGAATTTCTTATTAATCCTTGTGTACGATCTAAATAATGATCTCTTCATTGGAACAGAAGACTCTTTATTTCAGGGCTACATTTGTATCATTGGTCGAAGATTTCGGATGTCCAGTCTGAAATCTTTGAAACCACTTGGAAATAGTCACAAGGGATGATGCATTCACTCCATATGAATTTTGGCATTCCTGAACAATTTGCATAGGTGCTTGAGTTGATGACAAAATCAGTAGAGAATGGCAAATCAAATTTTTGTTGTGTTGGAGCAGGAATTTCTAGCAACCTTACATCACTAATCTTGCATTTTCTCCTATCAATTCTTACCGAAATTTGACATGAAATATTGTTAACAAATTGAGAAACAACTTTTGTTTTTCCAGAAACAAATGAATTAATGCCAACTTGGCGAGCTTTTGTTAGACCCCTCGTATATGCATTATAATATTCGTAATGATATACTATGACACTACATAATTTTAATTAACATTCTTTGTTATTAACTTTTTTGCACATTAGGTGGACACTTATAGTATTTACAAAATATGAAAAAGCATTGAAAAAGCCGATAACCATAAATTGATTAATATTATTTAAATGAATTGTTTACTTATCAGAAACAGCCAAGCTTTCTTTCCATCTTATTTTACTAAATCAATCAAAAAATGCTTAATTTTATACTTTGTATATTTGTATCATGGCTACAGTATAATAAACGTATGATATATATTATATAGTCTTCATAATGTGTGTGAATAGTGGAAATATTTCGGTTAATAAGATTAGCAATTAGATGGCAATAAAGTGTCGCCGTGGTGAGATAGGCAAATTATTGGAGAATGATATGAAGGAGATTTTGAAGAGGAAGGCGCGGAATATGTTTACATTGGAAATCCGGACCCCTCACGCACGCACAGCCATTACAGTAAGGAGAGATGCCCATTTCGTTCCGTGCTTCGTAAATGCAAATTAAATATTTACGGCCGACGAAATATGATGGCAGTCGGGAATTCGGAATGCCAAAATCGGGGGTTGGTGGGTCGCAGTTAAGGGGGGTTTGCGAGAGGCACATTATCATGTGATACGGTTTCGGTGCGGCGCGAAATTTCAAATTTATTCCCCCACATCCTGCATACAACAAATGCGATATTTTCCTTTTCCTTCCTTCCATTCCTCCTTCGGTAAGCAATCCGAGCGATACAAATTCATTAGGAACAGAATCACTCCCGTATTCCGTCCTCGCTTTGATTCGCAGCAGACATACACCACTTTTTTTCTCTCCTGCATATTTCGACTACTCGCATGATACTTTCCTTCACGCCAAAGTCCTCATTCATTGCTTATGCATGCGAAGCACCATCGACTTCCTGTAAATTTCGTAACTCCATACCGAGAGAGAAATAAAAAGGATAAAAAGAATGGGAAAAAAAATACGTTTCGATTCGTTTACGTAACATTAACGTACGAAATTGGAAATGATCCGCGGAAGAATTGTGAAGATAATCATTAAGGAAACGGCTGTATTTGAGATGCACTGTTTCTTTATTACTCTGTCGGAGGCGCAGACACACTCATACAAGAATAAAAAAACGCGGACCGGGAACAAGATGAGATTTTTTTTTTGTTTGTTTGTCGAGCCTAATGTGAACTGAAGTCTTGAAGATTTTTATAAATGTCAACAGCATCCTTTGGGACGCGCGCGCCACCACCTCCTCTCTGCCGCGACACTTCTTTTTTTTAATCAACCAAAGTAAACACTCGGCGGCAAAACTGAAAACCCTGTTTAATTTTCGACCACTTCTCTTCATTCTCATCGTCAGCAAACGGTTTGTCACATATCCGATTTAATTACAACTAAATCACTGAACAATCAAATTTAGAACATAATCGTTCAAAGATAATTATGCAATTAGAAGTTATGAAATTAAGTGAATGGAGCAGTCATAAATTCATCTTACAAATAGTAAGTTACTTCAATAGAGGATCATTAACAACTTTATATAATTGCATGCTAGGAGAAGGCGACGATTTAGTGATTTATTGGATTATTCAAAAACTTATTACTTCACTAATTTATATTAGATTTCTGCCACTAAAATATGCTTGTCGAACATCAACCAGTACATTAATAGTAAATCCAACTACTATTCACGTACTTTCATGAATATATAAGATTTAGCATAATTGATTTTTATATGTTATGTAAGGTTTAAAGATAATCCAGCATAATATTATTATAGCTGTTACAATTTGAGATATATACCTTCTTTTGCGATCGATTTAATAGCACTGTCGTAAAAATAACTAAATTGTAGCATGCATTCCAATAAAAATATAATAGTTGTTACACCTGATATTTGATGTCTTGTGTCAAGTGTAGTGTGGATGCAGCATACTGTAATTATATAAGTTGCAACTTGTGGTTTGTAAAGCGTTTGTTGAAGGACATAATAGAACTTTTGTAGAATGGACACAATTTGCTCGAGCAACAAGGATTAACACTACATACATTCACACAAAACATATAGTTACACGATTTTGTGGACAATGATCAATTTGGAGGGAATCCTGTTAACAAATGCAGAATACAAATACTTATAATTCTTACAATTATTTCTTTTATGTTATTCAAATGAGCAAAGGAGGAATTGGTGAAATCTCTTAGCAATTGGGTTGTAGTAAACATGCAAACAAATATGTTGGGTCGCGTGGCAAAGTAGTTGAGAAAAGCTGCTATATTTTAATGTAAATTATTCTGTTAATTGTGAAAATTAACTTGTTTAAATACTTATATCATGTGTACTAACTTATGGTACTTTACAAGATGTAGCGAAATTAGTTTCCATCAAAAAAACTAGACGGTTGAAGATTTTATGGTAAATCATAAGATTTATTCACTTAGTGTTCTACAATAGTTTCTATTATTATTTAAAATTGACATGTTCTTTGTCGAAATGTGTACCAACTTTATTACATTATTTTTAAGCATTCTGGTTACTTGCTTATTAAGAAATATCCTTAGTGTGTCCATTTCTAAATTACTTTTCAAATAGCGCGCAATTTTGAAATGTACAAGTGATTTGATACTGTATCTTTTTTGTTTGTTAACCGAATGTTGCGTTATGGTTACTTGCTCATTAACAAATATTCTTGCTTATGTAATGTTTTCATTTCTAAAATGCTTGTCAAATATCACGTTGGTTTACGTAATTTTAAAACAAACGATCGATTTGATGCTGCATTTTTTTTGTTTATTCCAATATTGTTTTATGGTTACTTGTTTATTAACAAATATTCTTACTCATAGAATGTGTCCATTTTTAAATGACTTGTCAAATATCACGTTGTTTTACGCAATTTTAAAACGTACGAGCTATTTGATGCTTCATTTTTTATTTGTTTGTCCGAATGTTGCGTATTTATTAATTGTTTTTTTTTTGTTGTTGTTGCTTGTTGTGTTTGTTGTTGTTGTAATTGCTTTCGAAAATTTAATTACGCTGAAATTTTGCGTTTGCAAAAAAAAAAATACAAAAACGTTGTACATATTTTGCGGATAAATAGCAATTGCAGCAATCACTGTCGAGGTCCCATTTTCTCTTAAACCGCTCGCAGCGATATGGGATTTCATTGGAAATTTAATAAAGGAAATATATTTCCACGATTTTTCAATGCCCACCAAACTCACGGCCAGCTTTGCAACTGCAAATAATTTATGATTATATTCTCATCAATCCATAAGTTATTTGTCTTCTGATACTAATTAATAATAAAATATTGTCCATCATCTTCTGCATTCAATCAATTACTAACATCCTTTTCATTGTCATTTTCGAAACCTATTGATTCATTTCTAATTTATTTTTGTTTTAAAATGTTGTATCAAATTGTGGACTTCGTTAATAGAGGTAGCTTTAACCGATGTATGACTGTATATATTTTTACTTGATATATTTAATTAAAATATCAAAATGAATAAGAGATATTAATAGAAATAATTACAAAATAATAAAAAGTAATGTAATTTTTCTCTTGAAAGAAACGTTTAGTGTACTATTTCTCGTATATGGTATGAAAATCGGAGAGTATTTCCAGCAAACAGCAGTAGCATTCTGCTATCATACCAACATTCCATAGACCTTACATTTATTATATGGCTTGATGAAATCCCGCACTGTGCTTCTCGCTCGCTGGTAAAGATTTCCTCGAATAGTGTAAAATATAAACGTTTTACACTGAAAATAATGCCTCGACATATAAAATTTCTGCACAATAAACTCGATCGTAAAAAAAAACAATATGAAAATAACAAATGTTTTGTATTGAGTAATAAAAATATGATTTTTTACAATTTCATTTATAATTTGTATTGGCTAAAGCAGTGATCCCCAACTTTTTTATTGTCGTGGACCGGTCAACGTTTGATACAGTTACGGAACGGAACGTTAATACAGTTACACCAAAAAAATCTGCGGACCTGAGGTTGGGGACCACTGGTCTAAAGGACTACCAATCATAGGCTTTTACAGTGAAACCCACAAGTGTAGAGACAAAAGAAAATCAAATAAAATATTCAATGCACGAATAATCACTAATATCACAAATTTAAGAAAACTTCTTAAAAAATGATTTAACAGAAGTGACTTCTCTTCTGCAGAGGCAATATGTACGAAAATTGAACAAGTCTGAGTAATAAAAGATACAATTTGTCTATAGTTTGCATAATAGTCAGAAATAAACTGAATGTGAATATTTAAATGAAGTAAAACCTATTTCGTTTTTTTTATTGTTAATTATTTATTAAGAAGTAATAAAGTAAATTATAGTTTTTCGTTAATGTAGTAAAGTTTTATTAAAACTTTATAGATTATTGTTAATTACCACTTTGTTCAAACTATAAAATTATTGATAAAATTAAAGAAATGAATTAATACAAAAATTAAAAAAGAAAATTTCGGTAATTTATAAAAACTTTAAAATATAAAGTCTATTGAAATTATGTTTACTTAATTATTAATGCGATCCTTGAAGTTGATTTTTCCAAACTGAATATTCCAAGTTGACTACCACTGTTTTAAACGATTATAACTACTCTACTTCATAAAGCAATTGTATTCCTTCTTTTTGTATAAGGGCCAAATACTTCGAATACCGGACTAATCGAGAAACTAAAAACATACAAAAATAAATAAATTTGAATTTATATTTATTTTGCTCAATAAAAAAAATCGTTTGAAAATACTGGAATATTATGAATCCGGACTCAACTATGCTAAGAATTATTGTAATACCAAGGTTAGAATTAATAAAATTTTTGAATATTTAATTTCTTAATTGTTAATTTATCAATATAATTAAAATATAAATTTTCATATTACAAATGTTAATTTAAACTAAAGTTTGTTAATTCACTGTCAAGTCAAGAAAAATGTTAATATAATAACTAAATTCATAGTTTTGTATCAATTTTGAATAATTTTGTTTGTATGAATAGAATTTTTTGATCAAGCGAATTAATGGTATGCATTACAAGCAATGCGGTTTATTAATGTTTACAATTGAAACAGGATTTGTAACTACTCAAATAATGTATGTTTATATATCATTATTAAATTGTATGTGCACTAATAATGAACATAGTTTATTTCCGACAACAACAATGTCCATTGATACCATTCCAAGCGGAAAATAACAAAATATACCATTCGCTAATCCTATACATCATTACAACTGTCATCGTTTTGCTCGTACAGAATTCATTAATCAAATAATTATTATATTTTATTTCATGATTTTTTTTTATGTCGTGTAATTTTATTCACAATGAACAGTCAATGTAAACATTGAGTAAATTTAAGATCGCGGTTAACATGAGGTAGGTAATCTACTGGTTTGCAGTGCTCCAGTCTATCTTGGTATCTACTATTAAATGTTGGTATTATATTCCTGACAAACCATGGAGCCCTAATAATATTTCTTAGGCATTTTGATTGGAACTTTTGTATAATTTGTATGTTTGATTTACTGGACGCAACCTACAATTCCATGAATTAACAAAAAACAAATGTTTAAAGTTATTTTTAACATTGATATTCAGCAATACATTGGATTGTGCGTATTTATTTTAGTACGGTTTGAACATTTCAAAACAAACTAAATTTTAATTGAGCAAAATAAAAATATGTCAAGTCTCTTTTGGTGTTGCTCATTTGTATGTAGTTTTTAAAGTCCTATATTAGTCCGGTTTCACTAGGCATTGCCGTTTTATTTTCTACAAATGTTATTTTTTTCAAATGAAAATAACCACAAGTTTTAATAAATTTATATTAGTTTAAACAAAATTTGTATATAATTACATCAAACAATACAATTTGCTTTCATTGAAAAATTTAATCGTAACTTCAAAATAATTAGAATCACTTTCTACTATGAAAATGACTAATCTGTATTGATTTTATTAAAAAAAACGATTGTTTGCTAAAATAGAGGTCAATAAAAATTAGTACATACATAAATAAAAGCTGGTATTGTTTTTCTTTACATAGAAAATCTAATAAAATATATATTGTTTTTCTTCAGGACAATAATTCTATCAATTAAGGATTTTCACTCAAATTGTGCGTTGTCCCAAAAAGAACTGAGATTTTAAATTTGCCGCCATTTCGTTTTATCTAGACGTGAATTTACACCGTTTGACTTCTTTCTTTAGGATTATCTTCAAATCATTGAAACATGAAATTCGACAAAACATTGATGAAATTTTCCAGCAATTATGTCAACTTGTTATGGAAAATTTGACAGATGTTATGTATCACACATAAGCTTCTTTTCTAAATTTGTTGCCATTTTTTTTCGTAAAACCGGAGTAGAGATTTAATATGCTGTAATTAGTAAACATCGAGGTTAAATTATGAAAAACTACACGATTGAAGAACGAATGAAATAATGCAGTTATTGCAAGAAAACTTTAATAGTCGTGTTATCTAGACGAGAATTTACACCGTTTGACTTCTTTCTTTAGGGTTATCTTATGGATAGAGTGTACATCAATATACCACAAATCATTGAGGACCTCAATTTCATCAAAAGTGTGAACATGTGTTGTCAAGACAGGAGCAGATGTTTTGTAACACACATAACCTCCATGTCTCTACTTTCTAATAAAGCAAAAATATTATCAATTATCAAATAAGAAATGTGTATCATTAAAAAAAGAAAATATCAGTTTATTTTGGGACACCCTTCATAAATTATAAATGTTAATAATACTTTATGATTAATAATACTTTATACAACTATTTCCATGATTAATGGTTTGCGAAATAAACTTCGCTTTAAATTATATTTGATGTGTGATTTATGGTCCATTTATCAATAACATCTACGATTAGTTTTTCTAAATAACATACAGTGGAACCTCGCTTAACGAAAAGAGCATGCGGCTCTTCAAGAGTCTTGTTATGGCTAGTTGAGCCACAACAAAACACAAATATTATATATATTTAATATTATGACTTAGATTAAAAAAAATATACCAAAAAGTTTAGGTACATTATACATTATACATTACATTAGTTTATATGGGGAAAATTGTTTCACTATACAAGTAAAAATCCGGATATTTTGGAACGGATTATGCTCGATAAGCGAGGTTCCACTGTATTTTATTTTTTCTTAGTTCTTATTTCCAATTAAGTAGATATACATTTTTTTCCAGTAATATTAATATTTATTGTAAAAATCACACATAAACAAATAAATCAATAAAACGAGTAAATCGTTGCATAGGTTCATTTATTTTATTATTAAATTATTGTCTTCATTTTTGTATTATAAAAAAATATTGTATATATTGTGTATAAATTCGTCGCATAATTAAATTTAATATCGAAAATACATTGGAATTGCCTACATAAATGAATTGCCAAAAAAAAATTGTGTTTCGATTCGAACGAAAGCACAAAACGTAAAATGAAAAAATAAAACTTTTTTTAATTAGTTTTTCATAGCTCGGATTTATGAAATGTTTACAGTTATTATATTTTTGCAAAGAAATTTTAATTCGCGTTATAATTATGGATTTGTAAAATTAATGTGTATGTATGTAATTTTTGTTCTAATTATGAAACTGGTTGAATTTATATTTTTAATGTGTTAACATTTCAACGAAAGTATGAAATATATAATGAAATATGAATATTTATGAAATATAAAAGTTTTGTAATTAGTTTTAATCTATGAAATGTTAATAGTTTTTCTGTGAAGAAAATTTAATTTAAAATTTAGTTATGGAACTAAAATTATATAGATTTAGAAGAAATATTGTTTTTCGATTTTGGTAATACAAATATTTATGAATAATATAAGAGTTTAAATAGATTTTCATTTATGAAATATTTTTTCTCAAAATATAGTTTAATTTTCATTATGATTATGGAAATAAAACTTTGATGATTTTTAAAATTATTTTTGGGTGATTTCAACGAAAGATTAAAAACAATAAAAGTGTTATTTTTTCTTGTAATTATGAAAATAAAATACATGGATTTATTTATAAAGATATTATGTTTTGATTTCAAGAAGAAAATAAACGTATTGTAATTTTAGTATATCAGAGTTATATATAAAGTTTAATTCTCGTTATAATTATAGAAGTAAAACTGTGCAACTATTGTATTACGATTCTAATAAAAGTATGAAACACATAATGAAATATGAATATTTATGAAATGTAAAAGTTTTGTAATTAGTTTTAATTTATGAAATGTTAATAGTTTTTCTGTAAAGAAAGTTTAATTTAAATTATATAGTTATGAAAATAAAATTGTGTGAAATAGTAAAAAAAAATATGTGTTTAAATTCCAACGAAAGTGTGAAACATAATGAAATACGAATATTTATGAAATATAAAAGTTTTTTAATTAGTTTATCATACTAATTGATAAAGTGTTTATAGTTTTCTGTAACGAAAGTTTCATTCTTGTTGCAGCTATCGGTACAAAACTGTAAAGATTTATAAAAGTATTATGTTTCTATTGTAACGAAAGTATGAAATGCTTCATAAAATGCGAATATTTATAGAAAATGTGAGAGGATTATAATTGGTCTGCAAAAATAATTGTATTATTGAAAGAAAACTGTAGATTTGTTATAGATTTTTTTTTATAAGAAAGTTTCATTTGAGTTGCAATTATGGAAATAAAGGAGAATACATTTGTGATAAAGAAATGTGAGTAATTTGTACGTACCTGAATGACTTTGAATGCAGTTTTCTCGACGTGTTCGCAGCTTTTCGGTTTGGTTTACTTCTACTTTTATTTTTTATTTTAACGAGTAGTTCAACATAATTTATTCCAGTTGCCGTTGATTGTTATGCGGAATGAATGCAAGGTGGATTCGGTGCGTGCAATTTTAATTGGAAAATTTAACGCGCGCTAATTGTGACGCGTCGCGGTCTGCGGTGGAAGGTAGGGAGGACGGGCGTCGCGACGCTGACAGCTCGTGCGTTCCGTAGCGACTGGAAGCGTCTGCCGGAAACTGGATGCATACACAACGGAGAGCGTGGTGCTACCACCTACCACTACCAACCAACCAAGCATCCCTTTCCATCCCCTCACTTCATCTCGCAGAACTTCCTCATCCTCCTCTTTTCCGCAGAAGTTCCGACCTTTCCGGAACTCCCGGACCCGCACAATACCTAAACCGAACTTTAATTTACACCGACAACTATCAAACACACCGCACCAATGACGATCAATTTCCTCCGCAAGATTATTCAATTGTTATAACAGCAAAACTCGAAGAACAGCTCGGAATTTAGATAAACAGTTTGTTCTGTTTCTACAGCTTACCACTTTTAACATTTATTTACTTCTTATATAGTCCTAGCTAAAGTGTTCACAATATTCCATTCTTCAGTTTTGTTATATAAAATTTTAACATTAAACGTTTTATTAAAATAAATAAATATTTTATAAGATTATATGTATGAGGATAGAACTAAAAGTTTATTAAATAATACAAAACTAAGTTAACATTATACAAAACTTTTTTCAATAAAACTAACTAAGCATACAACATAACTATTTTCTATATACAGCAAACATGCGACTCACACTTAATATTTATGCGACCCATCCAACAAAACAGTATGTAACAAAAGTTATAATAAAAAAGTCTAAAATGTGAATGAAGAAGATGTTAATAATATATTGAATGTATAAGATGATTGCATTTCAGTGAAAGACTTAGTAAATCTTATTAGCAAAGATGATTATGAAAATGAAGACGAAATTAAAGAAGTTCCTGCCAAAAATATTAACAACCAAAGATTTATTATAGAAAACCACTTTAATTTATTTCAGTAAAAAACATTTGTTATTGTTAAACGATCAGTGTTAAATGCATTTAAACTCTATATAGACAATTGCGGTAATTTTTATCTAAAAAAAAAAACACGAGTTATGATTGTATAATTTTATACCAGATTACAAAAAAAAAATAAACTCGTGTGTTCCTTCTATAATTTAGTTCTAATTTACATCGAAAAATTTCATAAACGATAGAAAAACACAAAATAGAGAACTAAACTATTCTTCTTTTAAATATATTTAATCTGAATAGCACGTACAGTTTTTAGTATAATACTAATATATTGTAATTTTATACACTTGGTTTTATGAAGTAAAGAAATTCTTTAGATTTTTTTCTCTTTAATTCATTAGTAAATTTGCATTGTTTAACAATTTGTCATAAAAATATCATTACCATTTCATTATGAAAAATCTATTGAAAGAAAATCGTATTGCTTAATTTGTTATTTTATTAATATTTACAATTATGTTCAAAATATAATATCAATCTCATTACTAGGTGAAACTATCACTCAAATAAGAGAGGAGATTTAGACGTTAAATCTAAATGAAAAGTTGTTAAAATATTTTTATTTGAATTAGAAAATTTCATAGTAAAGTATAAAATTAAAATTAACATAATACAATGTTAAAAAATTGCATTGCTCCTTAATAATTATTATACCATATTTTTAAAATAAATTCATTGAATGATTACACTAAAATTATTTAATTTATTTATTTTAATTAGATTATACTAATGATGTTTAATTTCCTTCGTGTTGTATATTAGAACCTCCCAGCTGAAAGATTAGTACTGAATACGTCGTTGCGGCTCCTATCATCTGAAATTAAGAACTTTTAGTACACTTTATCACGATTATCCTTTCATTTTGTGTAAAGGGTTTATAAAATTGATAATTTTCAGACACGCGACTAGAATCGTGCACAAAAATGCGATAAAAATAACTTATAGCTCAGTTTTGTGTCTCTCTACGAGAAAACTTTCAAAGTAAACAACAAACACTGTTACTTTTTATTTACTTTTCAATAATTCAGCAATTTTAACCATTACAGATACTTTTATGACAAAGAAATAGTTTCTCATTTAAGGTATAACATTTAGAAATAGTATTATTGTATGCAATACCTCGTATAGTGCGGGTAATCGCCAATATCTCGAATTGTTTGAAACCGGACTAATAAAGGACTTTAAAAACGTAGTAAAAAATATAAAGCTATTTGATTGAACGAAGAAAAAAAAACTATTATTTCTGTATATTTTTTTTGCAATTTACTTTTATTTTAATCGAAATTAAATTTTAAAACCGGACTATAGTGAATTCGGACTGATTGCGGCTGTATTTACATTGTGATTTTAAAATTTGACTGATTGATATAACATTTTATTTATCTATAAATTAGTATAAAGCAGTGAGAGAATTGTCTTACCCCATAAATAATTCTATTGTTGATTTTGAACAAACCGCAAGGCCAAATTTCGATGTTCTCATGTATTAATTGCAGCGAAAATTGAAGAATCTGAAAGACCGTAAATAAGAAATCCACTTATTTCGCATCCAATCATTACCGTGCAATTGTCCACGACGTTTTCAGTTTTTAGTAACTTTTTGTGAATTGCCTCCGCCAATCCTTGGACCTGAAATAAAATTGCAAACCTATCGAAATGTAATCGTTAAACACAAAAAAAAACAACGTTTTATAACGTAGTTGAATTAGCTTCATTAGTGTTCAATAATATATAAAAATGACGAAGAGCAGCGAGGAAAGTTTCCAAAAGATTATTGCGTTCGCAAGGGAAACAATGTTTGAGATTCGCGAAGAAGAAGTCTAAAGTTCTTGATGTACCCCAAGGGTGCCTCTGCGGGTAGAGACATATAAACGGAAGAAATGAAATCGCATACAATTTGGCACCGGCGGAACAAATTCGTCGTGTCCGATAATAAAATAGAAAGAGAAAATAAAAATAAGAACCAAAATAAAAATAAAAAGTTTGTATCGTATAAAACTGATTTTATTTGAATAAGATATGAGGATCCATTATTATTGATATGCAATACTTGTCAAGTAAGTTATCAATAGTTTATCAAGTAAAACATTGTATGTGGGTGGTTTCCATGACTATGTAATAATTTGTACAAAATTTGGACGTAAAAGCCACGTGGTGTCTATCAAGTTGTCAGTTAATTTGACAGTTGACATACATTAAATATAACAATGTATGTGGGTATCTGTCATGTCTTTTTTTAGAAATAATAATAATATTTATTGAAACAGTAAATTACAAAATAAAAAAAGTCAACTGCTTCAAAAGGTTATTGATCATAAGTCTTTCCGCCCCTTTTAGAAATATTTATACAAAAATTGGATAAAGATTTTTCATACATATTCTTAAACGTCATGTCATGTCTATCCAATTGATGACATTTGACACATGAAAAATATTTAAACAAAAATCAGACAAAGATTTTTCATATATATAAATTTAGAAATATCTATACAAAAATCGAACAAAGATTGTTCATATATATTCTTAAACGTCATTCATTGGTTGACAGTTGATAAATAAAGGTAATTGTGTTGGTTGTCTAGAAGTTTCTACAAACCTTGGATGGGTCTATATCGCAAGCCCGACAACCGACAATAGACGGTCTATTGAAATCCCGACGTTCGAAATCTCGACTGTATCGGAATCCCGACTACCATAAATATGTTATTGTAGAAATATATAATAATAAAAGACACAGTCGGGATTTTGATTGTCGGGCTTTTGACTGGATTTCGAACGTCGGGATTTTGAGCCAGCCGGGATTTCGAAGGTCGGGATTTCAATACACTCGGGATTTCGATAGACGGGATTTCGGTTGTCGTGCTTTTGACATAGTGGGGATTTCGAACGTCGGGATTTTGAGCCAGCCGGGATTTCGAACGTCGGGATTTCAATACACTCGGGATTTCGAACGTCGGGATTTCGATAGATCGGGATTTCGGTTGTCGTGCTTTTGACATAGTGGGGATTTCATACACTCGGGATTTCGAACGTCGGGATTTCGAAACGGGATTGCGATTGTCGGTTGTCGGGTTTGCGATTGCCACCGTCGTAATTTACATTTGACATCTGGATTTCGACAGACGGGATTACGGTTGTCGTAATCAATTATAGGAATTGTTTAAATTGTTTAAACGATTTTAGGATTTCAATATAGTCGGATATAGATTATGATTGTGGGGATTTTGACATAGTCGGGATTTCGAACGTCGGGATTTTGAGCCAGCCGGGATTTCGAACGTCGGGATTTCGATAGACGGGATTTTGAACGTCGGAATTTTGAGCCAGCCGGGATTTCGAACGTCGGAATTTTGTTATAGTCGGGATTTCAATACAGCCGGTATTTCGAACGTCGGGATTTTGAGCCAGCCGGGATTTCGAACGTCGGGATTTCAATACACTCGGGATTTCGAAAGTCGGGATTTCGATAAGACGGGATTTCGGTTGTCGGGATTTCGATACACTCATAGTGGGGATTTCGAACGTCGGGATTTCAATACACTCGGGATTTCGAACGTCGGGATTTCGGTTGTCGTGCTTTTGACATAGTCGGGATTTTGAACGTCGGGATTTTGAGCCAGCCGGGATTTCAAACCTCGTTATTTCAATACACTCGGGATTTCGAACGTCGGGATTTCGATAGACGGGCTTGCGATTGCCACCGACCTTGGATATATATTCAATATATTCTTACATGGCAGTTAGTGGAAATCAACTTGTTGACATTTGACAGCTTTTAAAAGTTAAATTTGTACTCTTACTTTACTGTCATTACTTGTTTGTCATTAATATACAGCATCAGTCCGGATTGACTATAGTCCGTTTTGAAAAATTTCAAAACAAATTAAATTTTAATTGTGTAAAATTAAAAAATCTAACAAAATTATAGTTTTTTTCTTTATACAGTCAAATCTCTTTTTGTGTTGTTCTCGATTAGTGCGAGGTATTATTGTGCACTTAACCACTAGAAGCTCTCATTGAGTTGTTAATTCCAAATAAAAATTTAAAAAATATTCATTAATGACTTGAGATACTTAAAAACAAAAATAACTAACTATTTCTTGCAAAATGAACCACCTTAGTTATAGAGACATATGAAGTATTACGACAGCCGTTGAAACCGTACTAATCAGACCCTCAATTAGAAAATTAACTGTATAATAAGTTTATATTAATATTAATAAATAATTTTGTTTACTCGATTACAATTTTTTTTTGTTTCGAATTTTTAAATCGCACTATAGTGAATCAAAGCAGCATTATGCGAGTTATTGCTGTATAGGAAAAATTGATTAATACATTTTAAAAATACGAGACAACCCGAATACAATAATACCAATATCTTTATTTTTCGTGTTTTTAATAAAAATTTTGTTTGTTTGACCTAAATGTGTTCTTTCGTTTGCTGATGGCGCTGGTTCAATATCTGGCTTTCGTCGTTGTACTTTTCTCCCCATCCCTTCGTCTGCAATTACCATGTGAAATATGTTGGGTCGTATGCGTATAATTATTGTAAAACTTAGCCATTAAGCCCTCTGACTACAGCCGAGAATCAGTGAGATCGTGTAAAATCTAATTGTATAGTGAGGAGCCAAGTGCCAAGCAATAGAGAGTGGAGGCTATTCACGTAGTAGCATCAACGTTTGTTTAATGTGTTTTAGCTCTTTACATTTCGCCGTATAAAAGTTAAACAAAGAGAATAACAATTATTTAATATAAATTAAATGCATGATAATTAGTAAAATGCTAATGCATTTGAATTACTACTGTCACGAGCATATTTTATAATATATTTCGTTAGAATTAAACTTCAAAGTATATTATGAAATGTATACAGTGTAATAATTATGCTGATTTACGTTTTGTATTATTATTAAATTTTATTATTAGATAAGAAAAGAGCAAAAAAAAATGAATAAAATATTTAGAAATTTATAATTTTGAGATGAAATATGAATCAGACAATTTTTTTTATCTCAAATGAATTTGATTGATTTTACGTTTTTGTTTGACGAATGTTGTACCTGATTGGAAATGTCTTCGCACACGTGCGTGATGAATACAACCCTGATAGCATTTATCAATATCCAGATGATGCTCTCGACAAGTTCAATGACTTTACCGGTATAGTCTGTGATTAGCCATTCGTAAATGCCGTCGGTGATGTTCATCAAAGTGTTCGCGAATATGAAAACCAGCGGCACGTTGCAATTGACGTTAATTAAGCGTGCGGTCAGCCAGATCTTGCTGTAGACCACCCTCAAACGCATGATATCATCCCTACTCAGCTTCTGCTTGGAGCCGCCGCCACCACAGAATTGCATCTTCAGGTGCTTCAGATAAAAGCAAATCATGAAGACGCAGACATTGAATTGGAAGGCGTAAATGTTCTGCACGAAATTCGGAAAGTAATATGTGACAGAGTAATAAATCCCGTCCGGGTCATTAGTTAATCTTGCGTAGATCACGAAAGCGGTCGCCGCAAAATTTCCCAGCATCCAGCCGTGCGCCAGAGCCGAATATTTGTTGTCGTAGCGGAAATCCACTAAATCCCATTGAACATTTCTCAGGCGCACCAAAGTTTTGCCGATATTCCGGCGAGAAAACACGGACGTTAGCAGCAGGATGGCCAAAGTTGACACGTTTAGTACATCCTGTAAGTATCGGAGCGGGGATCTCTCCAATTCGGGCGTAAAAAACGTATAAAACACGAAACCTATTAAAGCGAAAGTGTAGGGGATGTAAATTAGGCTGGAACGATTCGAATACGAGCACGGAGCGAGACCGAAGATGATGCTGAATAGGCGGGATGGCATAGAAAGCTTGCAGAAAGCGGAACGGCCCTTCGAAGGACGACACATACTTCGATAACAACCAACCGAAACGAACGAAAGCACAAAACGACTAATACAATACTTGCCGAACTCACCCATCATCTTTCATAAATTCAATAATAAAAACGACATTCGACATCAACATGATTGACCTGCCCGCCCTGCGATGAATGAACACGATGAATTATTAATTTTCAATTATATGTCCAAATAGATTGTTCTGCGTGGCCTGCACTCAACTATCACTTTATTAGGTTCATTATGACGTAAACCGCGTCCACTAAACGCATAATGTTTCGTTTTCAAAACAACTACTGAAGCTACGAATAATTACGCGCACGCAAACAAAAACATATTTGTCCACAAAGACTATTAAATCATTTTTTCAGTACGATATTTTCTTAAGTACATTTTTAACAAGTACTTGTCAAGTAAAATTTATTAAAAAAATACTTCCATAAAAACTGTGTATTATAGTTGGTACAAAAAAAAAACAGCAAGAAAAAGATATTTCTACTGATTTCTTTGAAAAGTTTTTTATTTGAAGAAATAAATGGGATATTAAAAAATATATATGAAATTTTACCCAACAACATTTATTAATTGCATATAATCAATAGAACATTTAAAGCTAATAACATAACTATAGACAAATTATTAAAATTTATTCTTTTTCAAGCTGTCAATCAATTTCGAATTCCTTTCTGCGAGAAGTTCATCAAGCTGCGAAAAGACTTGATCCATTTCCTCGCTGTTCGACTCAGATTTTATAATGTTCTCCAGCTCTTCATTTTCTTTAGTGCTTTCTTCGATTTGATTTTCCAATTTCATAATTTCAGTGTACTCCTCGTTGCCTTCGATTCTGCTCTTCAAATCCTCACGCTTCTTCTTGGCCTCGACGACGGCGGATCGCGTCGACTCCAAAGTGCCTTGAAGCTGAAGCTGAGACTCCAAAAGAACCATCTTTTTATCCTCCATCTTCTCCTTGCCTGTCTCCACGTCGCTGTACAGATCCAATTCCTCGCGCATCTTTCCCATCTTCTCCTTCATCTCGCTAATCTCCCCTTCGTACTTCTGCTTCAACGCTGCGATCCTGTTAATTTGTCCGGTAAGCAGTTTGAACTTGTTGTTCCAACCTTCCACCGTGTTCTGCTCTCCAGAGTCGAACTTCACGTCCAGCTCCTTCAAATTGATTTCCGTCAGATTCTCAGATAAATACTCGAGAGCCGAAGATATCTCCACATTCACGTCCTTTATTTTCGTCTTTATCTCCTCGGATTTATCCCCATACTCGGCTATGAATTTCTCCATATGTTCTCCGCGCTCCCGCAGCTCCTTGTGCTTCTTCAGCCTGGCATTATCCTTGCCGTCGAGCTCGTGCTCCAAATCGGCTAAACGGCTCTCGTTATTGCCCAATTCCTCCTCCACGGAATCCTTAACTTTCATCAACGATTCGATATCGGATTTGTCCTGTTTCACTTGATCCAACAATTTCTCGCGCTGCTGCGCTGGGGTTAAGGTATTTTGTACGAACGTCTCCAATTCGTCCTTTTGCGTGGTCAACCTCGTCAAGTTCCTCAGCAATTGAAGCTTTTTCTGCTTGCCGCTCGACTGGGCGATGCTCGCTTTATACTTCTCGATGGTCTCCTTGGACTCTTTGATTTTACTCTGCATGTTCGATATGTTCTCCAGCACTTTCTTATTCTCTTCCGCCAGGGCGTAATACTTTTCGCGACTCTCCGGCGACAATTTCTCAATCAGACCCTTGATGAAAGCCTCTTCGTCTTGTATGCGGATCTTCAATTCGCCGATTTGCTCTTCCTTTTTGAGCTTCTTCTGGAAAACGTTGTCCAGTTCTTTGAGCAGCAAATCATTCCTCTGTTTCAATTCAGCCGTTTCAGCTACGATCTCTTCGGTGCGAGTTTTCGAGAGATGCATATCCAAAGCTGTGTTGTATATGGTCAGGAGTTCCTGTTTCTCCGTTAAAGATTTAGCCGTAGTTTCAGCCGTTCGCCGCATCTCCTGTCGATTTATCGAGGCAACCCTACAGTCGAGAGTGCTCTTATTCAGACGATTAATTTCATCCCGAATTGCGTTCATGTGAGCCTGGATTTTCGAGGTGTAGTAGCGTTTGTCGCGGTACATCCTATTCGTACCTTGCCCTGAAGTGGGCGGCGGACGGAGGCCGCTCAAACCCTGTTGAGTTATTGGCCTGGACGGCTGTAAAATCAAATTAACGTTTGAATCTCGTTGGTGGAGGTGCCGGTATCGTTTTCGAACTTACCATCGCAGATCGGGGAACCGCCATCCCTGTTGGGGGTCGGTTGGTCGACGGTCTCGAGGAGGGCTGCCTTTCCATCGCTGCACCAGAAACACTGGAATCTGCTGGAAACACATCTAAAGTCAGCAAAGTGTTTGAAACGTATTCGTTGCCTGGGCAACGTAAATCGATCACGGAAAATTTCGTTACGTCCCACAATTACCTCCTCCTGTATGCAACCAACATACCTCGCCCTTTTCTCTTGCAGCTTGATTAATTCAATTGTTTTACAACCTTTATAATTCTACAATATACGAAGCCCATGGAACGCTGCCATTGATGTATTAAATATTTGTGCATTTCCTTCATTAATTACTTTATACAAGCTTCAATACAAATGTTAGCTAAAGTTATAATCATTAATTCTCAATCTTGGAAATACAGTGAAACCTCGCTTAACGAGCATCTCGTATTACGAGTAATTCGCATAACGAACAAAAATTTTAACAAAAATGTAGACGCTTGTAAAGCGAGTCATGAGTAACGTGGAAAAGAGAAGTCCCGGATTGTGCGCCTGGTACATCATTTTCCAAACTTCAGACATATTATATGTGTTTTTTTTTTGTGTGTGCAAAGTTTCAAAACTCTTGCAAAAATGTCCCTGAAAAAAAACCGTTACAAGTGAGAGTCTGGAACTGATTATATTCGTTAAGAGAGGTATCACTTTATCGGTAATACTATGGATACTTAAGTTACTCATTCAAATATGATTATTTTATAAAAATAAACAAGTAAATGTACAATTTATTTTAAGAGAAGTTATAACATCAATGCAATATTAATAATGCCTCAGTTAAATACTATAAACTTTATTGAAATAAGTAGAGATATTTTACATTTGGTTAAAGTGAAATATAAATATTTCGATTAGTGCGACTTGACATATTTAAAACAAACTAAATTTTAACTAATTCTTTAAAAATAGTACAGAAAAATATTTTGTTTTGTGCTGTTTATTTTTATGCAGATTTTAAAGTTCTTGAACAACATTCAGTAAACATTAACTTTATTGAAAGCTAAAGAAATTACTAAATAATATACGATTATCTCTAATTTTGTAAGATTTTATTTAAATCACATAATTTTACAAATAATATGAAGTAACAATGTAACTTTATTCAATAAGAATATTAGTGAAAATTGTTAACAAAGCTTAGAATAACAATCTTAATAGTAAATAATAATTACACTTTAAATATAAATATTTTCGTTATATAATAAATAACTATAATTTATTGTATAAATAGGAAATATTTATAAACCGCAGTATTTACATCTTATTATATATTTATAGTAAGAAATAATAGCGTATTAATAATTTGTGTCGATTAAATCATTACTCATGTTAAACTTTTATTAAAATAATTGGATTTCAAGAGTTGTAAATAAATACAAATGTATTATAATCTGGGAATTCTCTACATCTTTGTATTGATGTATGCAACTGTACTTGCTGAAGTTGTAATCAGAAAATACTTTGCAGGTAAATTGGTTTAATGATTAAATTAATGCACAATCTATAATGAGATATATTCCTTGATTTTGCAGTGATTTCAATGCTAGTGTTAGGAGAAATCGCAAAGAAATAAGTGTTCAATGTGACAACGCGAGATGGAGGCAGTATCGCCGACAATGGTGTCCTACTCCTGACGTTTTGGACCCGTCCGCCATATTGTATATGGAGTGTGCACTTTGCTGTGGCTGTCAAAACACTTGGAGGATTTGTTTTTGAATTTACATGGGATTAATCCGTGCGAAGACCGTAAGTAGCAACAACCATAATCTAAATAAGATTCGACCAAAGAAAGCCTCGCTTCCTGACAGTCTAAAAATAACCCTGTTGCTTTTGTCGTCCGCTCTCACGCACACTCCTCCATGTAGAAGGTTTTATCTCCCATTTTTCCGACTTTGCATTTATCCTCTACACAAATATACCTCAAGGTAAATGCGACAAATGCTTTGTCGGTTTCGTTCCTTCAAGTTCGCGAATCCAATAAGAATCGCGTTTTACATAATAGAACAATGATCATCATCTTCATCACTACAATCCATCCACACTTTCCAATTTGAAGGATTTTACACCTGCCTATGCAAAGCAGCCAACCATGAAAAACTTTTTTTCTTCAACTTGTCTTATTTAAATGCCTAAGTGAATTGCATTAACAACAATGGTGAATCAAGGAAAACAGATTCTTATTTAAGTTTCAGACAAAACAAGTTTTATTACACATAAGCACACACATACATCTCAGATTGAAAGTCGATTGGGCTTGAAATTGAGGTTCTTTTTTCTTCTTCTTGAAAAGATACTAATTGCATTGTTTTCTCTCTGTTATGTTTCAAGTTCTATGTGTGCTAGTAGGTGGTAATTGACTTGCCACCACTTTGTGGGAGAGGATCCTCTGTGTGCGAGTTATGGATGGTAGTGGTTCAAAGTAAGTGTTTCCTGATTTCTAATAGCTATTATCCTGCAACTAGTGATAGGCCTAGCGGAGAAAGTGTCTGTCTGCCACTTCCTCCTCCTCCTTCTTCACTGTAAATGCACTTGGTTGTTGCACACTACTGCCATTTGTAGCAAGTCGCTTGGAAACTTTTAATTAAGCATCCCAAAAATAGTTAATCACCATCCTGCGGCCGGTCTCCAGCGGACGCCCAGGATATTTCTAAATCCTAAATGAAAAAAATGCATTAGAAAACGCGTTGCGGCAACGGCGAATGCGTCAGCTATGTGCTCACTCACTCCTCTGCTAATGTATTTAATAATTCGAACGTGAGTCATTGCTAATTGCGGATCGGACATGTGCAATGTTTTATGTATCGGGCGTAACTAACTGTTCCATTCTTTTTTATTGTTTGTTTATTGTGTGTCTCCGTTAAAATTCGATTCTGATCAATCCTTGAACTATTGACTTCGAGGTGGTGCTGTTGTCGCAGAGGGTGACGTTCGGGTTTTAGGGGTTGCGGGAAAAAAGCCCGCTCGGCGAAGATCGGCTTCTGGGGGGTGTGGGAGGAGCTCATGCTGCATGCTTATTCGTGAGCGCGTGTTCCGAGGGTTAGCAACGCAAGATGTAAGAGGCGATCGATAAAATCGCTCTAACATACACAAAACAGACACACACAAACAAAAAAAATAACACTAATAATCGGCTGTAATTCAATCAAAAAATTAGTATACTATTTATCAATATATACATAAACACATTCTAAGCTTGCTGATATGCTCTCCACGGCAGCAATTTGAACCCCAAAGTGCAAGTGCTTTTACACACTCGAAAGTTAAATGGAATTCGGAGCATTTATTTTGTAAATAATCTTATAGGAAGAAGAGATGTCTAAAACCATAAACGCGTATAGAATGTAAGTTTCCTGTGTGCATATATTTTTGTTTATGTTTTTGTTATATTATTGTTAAATTTACTTATCCGCAAGTTATTCGCACGTACGTTTTAACGCTTACTTCATATGCTGATAACCACTATCTAACATCCACTTTCGAATGTTAATATGCAAAATATAAATATTTACACATCGACGTAAAATTCGCTTCAATCATCTTTTTTTTTCGTATTATTGTTATCTGCATTTTCTTGGATTTCATTACTTCGTATCGATCGGGGGTGGTTGTGGTGGAGGTTGGGTTTGGGTTAGCTTGGTGCAAGTAGAAATGTGCAGCCAATCTGCTGCATCCGATTCCACCCCACCCCTTCGCCACCAACCCTCTAGACGCAGTGTGGACGTGATGAAATTAAGATTGAATGCGTTTCCACTCATATACTCTACTTTTTTTTGTCATTACATAATGGAAGTGGATTGGTAATTTGAAACGAATGTATCCATTGTTTATCTATCAATCAGTTTATTGATTTGTACTATTGATAGAAGTATGCATTTATGTGATAAAAAAAAACTTATGAAATACATCGAATTTAGTACAAAAATATATAGAATGAGTTAAAATAAAATATTATTAGTACTGAATATGCAAATAAACACAGAAATAGTCTTGATTAAATGATTTTTTTTTATATTTAATTGAATTTTTTGATTTTGTCGTTTGATATTTTGTATTTTTGAAAGATCAGATATCTTCAAATGTCAAATTCCAGTAATGACAGTTTCATTAACTTTCCATTAGATTTTTGATATTACCTTAACAAATAATTTAGTTAATAGTAATATTTAAACGAATATATCAAACATATTCAGCAATTTTAGATTTTTGAACAAATAATTACAGAATTAAATAATTCATTGGTTAAATTTATTTAGATTTTGCTGTAATCTTTGATATCTGCACTTTGAAATATAAGATATCTTCAAATGTCAATTTAATGTAAAATTCCAGTAATAAGTTGGAATTTCCCAATTTTTGATAATTTTATTAACTTTCCATTAGATTTTTGTTATTACTTTAAAAAATAATTTAGTTAATAGCAATATATACCCATCATTTCGCTTAAAGAGCAAAATAAGAAATATGACTCGCTTAACGAGCAACGTTTCGCATAACGAGTGACGATGAGAAGAGAAGTCTCGAATTGCGCGTCTGCTATATCATTTTTAAAACATGTGTACACATATGTGTATTTTTGAATGTGTTTCACTATACGAGTAAAAATCCGGAAATTTTGAAACGGATTAAACTCGTTAAGCGAGGTTCCACTGTACATTGATGGAAATAAATTTAGTTCAATATTCGGCAATATCAAAAACATTGGCTTATTTATAATAATTTGTGAACAAATCAAGTTTATTTATGTTGTAACTGTTGTAGTAATACGTTTATTATTGTTGTATATATATATTTTGAAAGTAAATTATGATTATAAAATCCTTTATTAAAAATAATACTATGAATCATGAAATTAAAAAGAGATTTTTTCGATGGAACGAAATGGAAACGCTGTTAATTGTTTATAATGAAAATTATATTCAGTCTTGCTTTCCATTACTTTTTTTTTCTAAGCGATTCCATCCGTGAAATTAAATAATTAGAGAATCCGATAATTAATTAGATATAAAATTCTTTCGAATTAATATTAATTTTCATTTTTAAAATTAATAATAATTTCAATTTGTAATTGTTTGTTTAATTGAGTATTTCATAAACTTCGTTTAATTATTGTGTCAACTGGAATTAATTGAAACGGATTGTAAAATTCGTAATAAAAGTTATAAATTTGAATAATTATATTTTATGAAATGATGATTTTACGCTTTTCTTTTAATCCATTTTTTTGACTATTTTTAATTCCATTCATTGACTAGTGGGGGAATTATCTTTTAATTTGGTTGGTTGACTAAGGATAAATGTTGATAGTGATGATTCAGTTGACATAGTTTAATTAGGAATTTCTGGCCTCTCGTAATGAATAAATAAATAATCTTAATTGAATATGAACGCATTTCTTTTATAATATGTTTATTATAAAAGTTCAAGTGATATTTAATGCTGACTTACACCAATTCTGAAGCAAAATAAATAATTGGCTTATATTCTTCTGATGAAATAAAAAAGAAGGAAAAAATATCTCCAATTGCGATGATCGATTGTATATGTCAGTATATCAATCGAGCTGTACATAATTCATTCAATATCCTCGCCGTGTTCGTTCTGTATTAACTAGGGAGAAAATTTGTTCCAACCCAGACACGACCAATTTCATTAACTTGGGTTCAGTTGCGCTGTTTTTTTTATATTGAACGTAATTGATTGAACTTTGTTATTCAATTTGCACTTTTGTAATTGTATTAAACTAATCAAGCCAAAAAATCCCATGCATTGTTGTTAGTTAATTGAGTTTTTTTTTACAATACATGTTTGATTATTAATATTGTGATGTTATGTTAATTAAAAATATAGTTCACAGTCTAGTCCGTTACACAGATAATAATAATTACAATAGATAATAGTATATAGATCAATAAATGGCCTAATTCTATAGAAAAAACAACAATGCAAAGCATAAGTATTGTGTAGTTTGTTCGGTTTAATCAATGTTCGTTACGTCTGCACTTCGATTTTTATGTTTTCAATTGAAAAATGAAATCTGTTTGTTTAAAGTTATTTAGATTTGCAATTGACACACGAATTTGTATTTCTGTGTCTATTGATAGATTGGATGTTGTCATCCTGTCTAGAGATAAAGCATTGCATCGCTTTATCCAAGCATCAACTAAGTAAAAATAATCGTTGACTTTGACCTTTAAATTATATTTAGTGCACCATATAATTGTTATATAATCAAATTGATAAAAAATAAGAATACATTTACTGTTATCAACTTTCTCAAGATTTCTTTAATTTAATAATAAATATTTTCATTAATAACACTAATTATAAACTATGTTTATATTTTATTAAATGATTCAATGAAATAATCTTGCTTCTGATTTAAAAAAAATTGAATCTTGCAAGGAATCTGATAATTAAATAGAAGTAACACTATCCGAGGGGAACCTTGAAAATTACATAACAATTTTTAAAGCGAAATTGTTGTGAACGTTATTATTTTGTTTTATTTCTAATATTTTTTGTTTTTGCTCTAGACATATTATTAGATAAGGTGTGTTTATATACAGAATCATGCTTGTTTTTGTTATAAACAAGTATTATATGCATTATCTAATAAGTAGACTGAATGATAAAATCCAGATTCATAGTACGTGAAATATATATTAATATGTTTACCTGTTCACTTCCATATTTATAATTGTTGGATAGTAGGCCTTGATTTCGTGTCGTGTACAAAATGAAAATAAAGGACAAAGTAAACATACTTTATAAATTTGTTTATTTGTTGATACAAATGAATGATTTTGTTGAAGGATATGAAATGATATCGAATATCTTGATATTAAAGAGCCAAACATAAATATACACTTTATATTAATTACAGCCAAACAAATAATTCTTATTGAGTCTCTATAAAGTGAAAGCCAATAGAATTTTAACTGAGTATAGAGCGCAATTACATGATTTCTCTAACTCTAATTATTACGGACAAATGCATTATTACAATGGTTTTAAAAAATGTGAATCTCTATTTCCTTATTATTATTATTATACACACGTACACAAACATTTTTCGTTACTTTACACATAGAAATTATCTACGGAATATATTGCTATCTTTGCAATACTTAATATTTATTTTTTAGAAAGCGAATGAGTCATTGAATTTTTTGCATCGTTATGTAAATGGCGTAGACGCAAAACGATCGTCTAGTTTTTTTTTTGTAAACCCTAAATCTAGTTTTGGTCTAGTTTCACACACGGGAATAGCTTATTAGAATATGGCAATTCGTGTTCCGACTGGTATGATGATGGTAATCTCGGAACGCTTCATAAAACAATCAGACTACACGTTTTCAGAGCAATTTAAATATTCTGTGATCCCAAAGCACGCGATGTTTTTTTTTTGTTACTTTGCGTCTTCCATCATTTCGATTGCATAGAATCACCTTGAATTTTTCATGTATAAAAACATAAATTCTCATGCACTGTCGTTGCGTTTAGTTTTACTGCGTTCTCGACAATTTTGTCATATTTCTATATTTTGCATGTGTTTATAAAATAGTTTAATATTGAGAGAATTGTTTCTTTGCATAGTTGCAAGTTATTGTTATGTGCTTGAATAGAAATGTAATAAGACAAGTATCGACTTTTGTATTCGTAATTTATCAAAAAAAAAACTTTTTGTTTACTGATAGTTCTCAATATTTATTTGAAGCAATTGTAAATATTTTTAAAGAAATTTAATAATATTGTAGAATGTTTTCGTTTTTGGAAAATGTTTAATTAATTTACTCGAGAATTTTTTGAACAAGTTTGTATCACAAGTCGATGATTGTTTCTCCTTGGCCTAGTGTTTTCATCTTCGGGTTTCATGTTTACCTCGAAGTTATCATTTTTATGTAAAATTACAGTAATTTTCTTTTGGAGCATAAGACTTTTTAACGTAGAATAATTGACTTATAATTGGGGTGCGTCTTATACGATAATATAATTTGTACTTAAAATTGTATTATACGCTTGTATCTTATTGTAGGGTATAAATCATTGTTGAAATTGTAAACGAGTAGGATGTTTTCCCTATTGTCATGCGTTGTTATTGGAATGTACATTTTCTCTACACTATATCTGCTTCGCTTTAATTGTTCCGATGAATAATACAGATGGATTTCGATGTGTGTTTCAGTAAGAAAATTGAGAGTCTAGGAAAAATGACGGCAATGAGCCAGGAAGAGATCGTTTCCGCAGTCAGAACGGTGGCCCAAGGGCTGGAGGCCCTTCGTTCTGAACATGCCGGTATGCTGCACGGACTCCACGAGGCTCCCGATCCGGTGGCCAACGAAAGGGCCGGTATGGTGCAGCACAGCGCCGAGATGATCGAACTTGGACTTGGCGAAGCACAGGTAAAAACTTGATATATATATATAGAAAAAAAACTTGAACACTTCATTTGATATGAAGCAGTTTGCGTTTGGTGAAAGGTCGGAGCCGGCCTGTCTGGCTGGCATCGATCGCGTTCCACGCTCGTGACGCCAGCCAACGTAGAGCTCTAGTTTTACAAAACTACCGGTTACATTGCTGTGAGTCACGCACGGACGGTTGTTCCATAGCATCGGAATCCTGTTCCTGTTGTAATTCATTCCGTTGTCGGAAGAAAGGGAAGGAAAAAACATGAAGCGAAATTACCAGAAATCGATGCCCTTTGACATTGGAATTTAAATATGTATATATTTGGATATCCTATATCAACGTGGACGTTCAGCTTCGATACTAATTGGATCGAGTATTGTTTTGAATGTCATGGATTAATCATTCTCTTAGACCCATCTCTCGGCCCATTACCTTTCGTATCGTATTCAGTATACAAATTAAGCCATCCATTTGCGTATTCCTTTCCATCTCATATTGATTTGCTATTTATTCCATTAAGCAAACTACTTATATAATGACAATTTATTAGTCGATTCGATTTTTATGTAATTAAGCTACTAATGAAAACAACACGTTTGAATCAGTAATAAAGTTCATACATTTAACACTTTAGTACATTTTCTTTATTAATTTGAATATAGCTGTTTAATTTAAGTAATCCAAGTTTATGAATACATTTATTGATATTGAGTGCATAATCTACTTGGCAAATGCTTTGTAAATTATTTACAAAGTCTTGCGTATTGGAGCAATTGGTTTTATATGTGAAGTAAAAGTTCTTCTTGTTTCCTTCAGGTTTATTTTTTCAATAAAATAAAAACGAAATGAAGGTTTCACCTTGGTGATTATTTGTGCCAAAGACTTATGCTTCATTTAAAGTAGTGGAGTTGATGTAATTACTTTGTAGTTATAAGCACAATCGATAACTAGTTCTTTTGTGATAGTCAATAGCGTTTGAAGCCTACCCAACCGAATGTGGCAACTAATTCTGCAATGAACCACGTAAAACACTCGTGTAATACAGAACATTGGCGGAGGAGCCTGGTATTTTGTGCTAGAAAATCTTTAGTGTACTTTATTTTCTTTTAATATGTTATTATTTCTATTTTCCACGAAAGACAGAATCTAATTTTATTATCGTCTTTGTTAGACACTTATTCAGAGACTATATATAATTGTTTGACCTTTTTTTACAATTCCCATAATATATGTATATCGAGTATCAAATACGGTTTCTTGTAATGTATCTCTTGGGGTTTTTTTTCCTTTCCTTGCGAAAATATCGATTGGTGTCAATGATTAAACTTTGAAGCCCATAAAACTCTCAAGTTCAGCAGACTGAAATAAAAGGCATCCTGATAAATGTCCGGATTTTGATGAATTCCCATTGCAGCTGCGGATTATTTGATATTGTTTTGTTAGCATTCGAATTTCCTGTGTAGATTAATGGCATTTAAAATGAAATAAAACATGTATTTATAGAATAAATCGTTGAATTCCAGAGCAATTACCAAAGATAAATTATAGGCGCATGTTAAGGTCGTTGAGAAGAATTGTATTGGATGAAATCTATAAAATGTTTCCTAGGCTTTTAATGAAATATTAATATTATATGTTATTTAAATGTTAAAATTTTGCGATTTTAGGTCATCATGGCGTTGGCGGCTCACCTTCAGATGGTGGAGGCTGAGAAGCAGAAGCTTCGTACTCAGGTGCGTCGTCTCTGTCAAGAGAACGCCTGGCTTCGAGATGAGTTGGCGTCTACGCAGCAACGTCTTCAAGCCAGTGAGCAAGCTGTGGCTCAGCTGGAGGAAGAGAAGCGCCACATGGACTTTATGGCTTACGTCTCTCGCTACGATCAGGATGTCACCGATGAAAATCAAGGAGATCAGTCGAGATCGGAGAAAACCGATCCGGTCGTCGATCTCTTCCCTGACGACGATAACGAGGATAGGAACAGTACGATTTCCTCATTTTTTAGACACTTTCAATTCTACTATTGATGATTTCCATATGTTTTTAGATATGTCGCCAACACCTCCAAGTCAGTTAGCCCAGCAAGTGAACGCAGGATACGAGATCCCAGCAAGATTACGGACACTACATAATTTGGTCATCCAATACGCTTCCCAGGGCCGCTACGAGGTGGCAGTGCCATTGTGCAAACAGGCTCTCGAGGATTTGGAAAAAACCAGCGGACATGATCATCCCGATGTTGCGACCATGCTTAACATTCTCGCTTTGGTCTATAGGTAAGTGAATCTAATATGATTCATCTCTTTACTAATAAGTGAATGCATTTAGGGATCAAAATAAGTACAAGGAAGCTGCGAATTTGTTGAACGACGCTTTGGCCATCAGGGAGAAGACTTTGGGCGAAAATCACCCGGCGGTTGCTGCGACTCTGAACAATCTGGCTGTCCTCTACGGAAAGCGCGGAAAATACAAGGAGGCCGAGCCGCTGTGTAAGAGGGCGCTGGAAATCCGCGAAAAGGTCCTTGGAAGGGATCATCCGGACGTCGCTAAGCAACTCAATAACTTGGCCCTGCTGTGTCAAAATCAAGTACGTAGATTGAGGAGTATATTGTTTGTGAGTTTTCACTAATTACTAAAACTTATTTCTGAAGGGCAAATACGAGGAGGTCGAGAGGTATTATCAACGCGCGTTGGAGATCTACGAGAAGCGCTTGGGACCGGACGACGCGAACGTTGCCAAGACCAAGAACAACTTAGCTTCCTGTTACTTGAAGCAGAGCAAATACCGCGAGGCGGAGGGTCTCTACAAGCAAATCTTAAATAGAGCCCATGAACGCGAGTTTGGTACCATCAACGGTAAGCCCATTAAACCGATCGAACCCAAAAAATAAGTTCTCGTAGCATCCGTACTTTATCCGACATTAAGGCAACTATAAAATACACAACAATTGTTTGACTAGTAATTTGTCAACTATTTGCACTACATAGTTAAACATTAGTTAAGTAGATACACACGCCAAATGCATGTATTTGACAAGTATATCGTAATCGCTGGGATGCGCATACGAAAGTGTTGCAATATATATACTTGATTCTATATATAATTATAATTAATTAATCTTACAAGTACTTGTCCAAGTTGCCAAATACATGTAATTGACGTGCAGCCTTATTATTTTTTTTGCGTCAACTTTTACTGCACTTTTTTCTGGTGCATATCGACCCTATCACCTAGCTAGATGCACGATCCCGAGGATTTCGACTTGTCGTAACTCGACTTTGTAGGATTATTGTTTATTTTTTTGGATTTGCGGTGAACTTCGCATCGGTTATTTGTGATACAAACGATAAAGCTACGCCGTCTTTATTTTTTTATTTTAATATTACATTCCTTGACTTAATTATTTTATCTTTTTTTGTATTATATTTTAATTATTTTATTTTGTTGTAAGATTCTTTATATAATACATGAAACTAATTGCAAAGTAATTTACGTGACTAGAAATCATGTACATTTTTCTTATTTATCTTTTCTTGCTCGTTGTTGGCTTTTTATTTATTTATTTATTTACTGCTATCAATTTCCCTATCCCTGTGCAATGGCGGTAAAAAAAGTACAAGCATCGCGCGATAGTTTCCGTTCGTCTTTGTAATGTATTTTTGTGTTTTCTCTTTTTGTTTCGGCGCTTGCTCTCGTTGGGACGGACGGTTTTTGCAGGTGATAACAAGCCGATTTGGCAGGTGGCCGAAGAGAGGGAGGAGAACAAGGCGAGGAACAGGGAGAACGCACCGTATGGAGAATACGGGGGATGGCATAAGGCGGCCAAAGTTGATTCGCCGACGGTCACCACCACCCTTAAGAACCTGGGCGCCCTCTACCGGCGACAGGGCAAGTACGAAGCCGCAGAAACTCTCGAGGACTGCGCCCTCAGATCCAGAAAAGAAGTACGTAACAATTACAATTTTAAAAATCTTTATATTCTTCGAGTCGTTCGATTTGTTTGTTTATTCTATTTGCCAATTAACAATATTACTATTATCATCATCAGTCGAAGCTTTGAGTTTGTCGGCGATAAACTTGGAATAATACATTTTGGCTTATTTTTAATTAGGGGGAAATCTATTATATTGGGCGAAAGTTTGCTTACTTGGGGAAATTTGCTTTCAGTTATATATTGATTATTAAAGCTTGAATTGATAACTTTTGAAATTGCTTAACCCAGGTAAATCTATTATAAATATAACGAAGTTATATTTATATTCTACAAGTATTGAGTTATATTTTTTTAATACGCTTTTTTGCTTGAATACGACTATTTCATGTCATCCTATCAACGCCTATTGACATGACAGAAATAATGATTACATAATTATATTCAGTAATTTCGATTTGGCTTCGTTTTCGCTTTAATTTTAATCGCATGAAACATCGAATGGAAATTCATTTAAAAAAAGAATTATTTACAAGGATAATATCTATTTCAATTTTACTAGAAAGTACATAAAGTTTATATATACAATCGATGCGTCTTGTATGGTGGTTAATTATTGAAAATATTATTTTTTATTTATAATGAAAAATGTAAAATATAGAAATTTTAATTTTTTCATAATTTCAATGTTATAAAGTAAATAATATTTTTTTAGGCAAAAAAATAACATTAGATACACATTGGTTAGATTTACAAGATAGTTTAAATTTGATTGAATTTTGAAATTGAAGATGTATATTCTCGCAGAACTGAATTATTATTGAAAATCAGCAGAAATTTTCAATTGAAAAAGTGCAGTAGTTTTTATAAATAACTGTTAAGGTCCAAGTGTTGATAACTTGAAATATTGCAATTATACGCGTCTACGTTTAAAAAGTCGTATTCTTAATATTTTATTTGATTTTTATTTGAATTTTTGTTAATCATTTTCCATTCTTTTTTTCCATTATTAACATTAACGCTAACTCGTGCGCTCTGCAGCATGTGCAACAAGTAAGTTTTCCATTACTTATCTAATTTGCATGCTTTGATTATTTAGTTTTTTTTATCCACTCAGTAGATTTATTTTGACAATTAATTCAGTAAAATTTGCTCTAACGAAAACATTAAATAACAAATAATATTTAAGTAAATTATAGTAAAAAAAAAGATACTGATCTTTAATTTCGTTACGTTAGGCTTTGGATATTGTGAAACAATCTCGAGTCAGCTCGTATCTGGGCTCGTCAAGGAAACCTAGTGCAGGTAAAGAGAGGACTTCTCGCAGGGGATCCAGGGAGTCCTTGGACATGAACTACGAGGGAGACGAGGTACGTAGGAGGAAAAAAAAGTCGGAACGTTGAAGAGTAGTAGGTGATTCCGATGGTTTGCGAACATTTTAATTCGTTTTTTTTTTAAATTTCTGCTTGTAAGATTACACGTTTATCATTGTTTTATTATTATTTTTTATATTATTCTTCATTTCGTCTTCGTGGTCGAAAATATTCGTCGATTCAGTATTATCAGTAAATTTTGCCTGATAGCAAAATAAAATAAAAATATATAGCAAATTCGCAAACTGTCCGATCACGAAGCGTAGAGAGAAAGCATTTATCAACTCTAGTCTTACTATTACAATCATCATTATTATTATATACACGTGTTGTGTAATTTTTCTGTAAAACATTCACGTAATTTTTTTCCCTTTCGTAATTTTGCAATTTTATATTTTGCGTTAATATAACTATTTTTTTTTGTTTTTATTATATATATATCACCATTTGTTCATTACAAATTATGTCGTTTCGTATTTTTTTTTGTAATTTATTTTTTTCTCACGTTGATTGACGGTTTGTCCATTTGTTGATTCTTCGTTTGAACATCTACCATCATCCACCCACCATGTCATGTCGCTTTGTATCTGTGTGTTTGTGTGTGCCTTGAGATGTTTGTATTTTTATTTTTTTTTTGTTGTTGAAATTTATGTTTTTTTTTTCCTTTCTGTTTGGGACGTTTTCTTTTTGTTTTTTCGACAGAACAATACGGCCCGGACACCAGACAACGAAAAGTCCGGCCTTAAAACGAAACTGTTCAATGCCCTTGGGATCCACTCGCCGACACCGAACAAGCCCAGCTCTTAAAAAAAAAGCAAAACAAAAACACGCATTACATATAAAACAAAACACTTATTTATATACACCATATATATATATAATATTTAACCAATTCTGTTTTTTGTTCCTTCAAACTCTCGAATCTTAATTATTATTGTTTTGAAGAAGGAGATAACTAAAGGCTTAAACTACTTCAATTTCTTTCTTATTGTTTTTTTCTATATATAGCAACGCACTTGTGATTTATCGAAATCTAATTTATTATCGATTAGTTATAATTTTATATAGATACATACTATGTATAATTATATATTAAACGAAGCGAGAAACTGGCTCATATTTGCTAGACTATTTTCATATTTCGAGCTACTACAATTTATATACTTACACACAATTCAAACATCGGTTTAGGTAAATCTTCAAATTACGTTGATCGCAATAATTAATCCACATTCCACATTAATCTCACTCTTTATATCTCTATCCATTATCTGTTTGTTCGTTGTTTTTTTTTTTTAATTTTACTATTACATATTAATTAATTATTTTATAAATTTTACCATTTGGTTGTGTATCAGTAATGCCTTTGTCACTTTGAAGTTTGATTTTAAACTGTACAAAAGGCGTGCGCGCCTCCGCTTCGACCCGTTTCCGTTCCATCGGGTCCGAACGTATCGAAACAAAGAACTATTAAAATGGAAACACTTCCGGTCAGAATCTTCCGAGCAAACTTAGTTAGATTTTTGCAGTCGACTTAGGGTTACTTTCGCCTGTGAGCTGAAATTATTTAAAAGAGACAGAGAGAGAGAGAAAAAAATACGCTAAAAATTGGAATTGATGAGACGAAAAGCCACCGTATGATATAATAATGAGGTTTCCTTTTTTTAAGTATTTATTTAGATAGTGTTTAATGAACTAATGAACATCGGTAATACACGAAACATCAGTTTTGTCAAGAATACTTATTATTACTACTATTATTTTTATTATAATGAAATATATATTTAAATAAAAATATGATGAGAATTCTAAAAAAAAGAACTAAAACAACACCCCCTGTGTATATATATATTTCCAATTATCGACGAAAGAACTGAGAGAGAGAGAGAAAAAACAAAAGAAGTGATATGTTACTAGCAGCACTCTTGTTATTTCGTATTTTTTTTGCAAATCCCATGAAAGCAGCATGCAGCACTCTACTATGTTTTTTTTAATACAAGCTATATAATAAAAAAAATTAACCGTCACGAAACACATGCCACCACCACCGCTTTGTGCCTGCCTTTGAGTTATTTTTGCTTAAGCTTAGAGTTGATAAAACGCATTATATGTATATATATATTGTTCTTCGGCACCATTATTTTATTCTTTCGTACTTCTTCTGTTCTATCTTAATTCTGTACTTTTACATCCCTTTGTTTGTTTTTAATTATTTACTTTTCTTTTACTGACGCATCGCTGCAGGAGGGAAGGAAAGGACGAGTTCAGTGAAACCACTACTGCTACTACTACTACCGCTACTACTATTGTTAACTTTCAGACATCATCGTGACTACTAAACAGAAAAGAATGTTGAGAAATCAGTGTACAAAACTAACTATTAACGATTCTATTGATTGATTATTATCGATAAGAATGGGGATGGGTGTATTTGTCGAGGCTTGCACAAAGTGCCGCTTTTTTTACATTTGTAAATGCGCCACATAGAGATGAATGTTGGAATCAGTTAGTTGGCTAAATTCAGTTTTCTTTGAGGAAAAAAAAAACAACTAATAATCTAAAATGTTAACACTTAAATACTGTTTCATTACTGGGCTGCTGTGCACTAACCAACGTTGTGTAGTATTTGCGGGGAGGAGGTATTCATGATGTGTGCGTTCTCTTTGTTTTCTTTTGTCTCGTCTGTGAATTTGTGTGATTTCCGTTTCCTATCGAAGTTCAATTACATTAGCTACAAACTATAACGAACAACTAATCATTACTAATTATGAACGATGTACGCTTTCTTTGCAAACAACAACAAAAAGATAATAGTAAATTCCATTAATTAATTAAATTTAATTCGATTTTTTCCAATTTTGTGCTGATGTTTACTAACTAACCGAGATTACAAAATGTAAGGTAAGTACACGTTTTTATTAATTAAATACTTAAGATTTAAATCAACTTTCGTGTTAATCAACAGATTCATGTATAAAAAGAATTCTAGAATATTAATATTTGACTATTAAAATTGATATTATTTTGTATCCTAGGGAAAATAAGATGCATCTAAACCAGAGTTCTTCATTACGAATAGAGATTGTCAAGTATATAAATTGTACTTGTATTAATAAAAGTTATTTACCTGAGTTACCAAAATAGATAAGAGCTTTTACAAATATTTGTTTTAATGCACCAAATATTGTTAATTGATCATTTCTACTAAATAATTAAATGTATTGTGTAATAGTTGTTTAAGAATTCATTTAGTTATTTCAAGTTTTGCATATAACTGAAATACATTTTACTGTTGATGCATAATATCAAATACATAAAGTACAGTTTTAGTATTTAAGAACAATTTTTCATTAGTGAAAACTGAATTTTATAAAGTCTTAGTTTTAAATAAAAGAAATGTTGGAAAATTATCAGCAAGAGATGACATAATTGCTCTAAATTTAACACAATGCGTTGTTGGTTGCATCATTTTGTTATTCCTGCTACTGTCAGTCATCTGTCAAACATAGTCTGACTTAATAGAATGGAAATAAATGGAACCTGTTGTCTTGGAAATTTCGTTTATTAGGTGTGTATTGAATAGCAATTGCACTAAATAACATATCATAGGTATACATAATTAACATTTTTTTTTATTAAGTATGCAATTAATTAATAGATCATGTATTTTATATTATAGTCAAAATGGGAACTTACTTAAATCAATTCTATAATTTGGGGGGAACGACGATTGGAGAGCATCAGCGCAATTTTCGCGGCTACAAAACTGTTCTTAACGGTTTACAGAAAGCAGAAGTTTCTGTTTTATTAAATGCCATTAATCCGAGAAATCACCAAGAGGAAATATTCCATACGAAACTGTTACTTTTCTTCGATCAGCACGAGAAATTGCTGCAGATTTTCATGTGTTGCAACAAAGTATTGAATCGGATCATCGTCAAGGATAGGAAATTTATAGGGTTTGTGGTTTCTAGTTTTGATGCGTCTGGTTTCGTGGAAGAACTGTGTCCGAAACTCTCTTACGTGGTCAGATGTGTGCTCGTTAATAAGTTGGGTCTGTTTTTGGAGCGTGGCGATGATTTCTTTAAAGCAGTTGAAGAAAAGTACGGTTTGGGAGCTGCGGTGAGGCTCCTTCCGTCCTGCAGCGAAACGCTTATTAAAAAGATGATATCGTTTTATCATGTTGATTTTAACGATCGTGAGTTGATTAGAATTTACAAGAAGTATCCGAGCTTGGTGAAATTTTACTTTGAGAGTACAAAAAATAGATACGAGTCCAAGTTAATGCTTCAGAGGTATTTGATAAAGAACGACATGCCGGGTTTCATCACACTTTGCACGAAATATTTGCAGTGCAAGTTCGGCAGGAAGGGATTCCTCAAGTTCCTACGAATCAACAAGGAATATATCATCGAAAATCCTACCGACTTTAAAAAATACGTCAAAAGCATTTATCGGCATTTAACTGACGCCGAGTTTAAGAGATACTTTACAAATATGTTTCCTAAGAACTATGAGCTTTTCAGGATGGAAACGATTCTTGACAATTTGAAGCTGTTGCATATTGACCAATGGAGCTCATTATTTTGCGAAATTTACAAGAGTTTGTACAGCATCGAATACGTAGATGAAAAGTGTTTGGCAATGATGTCTGCAGAGGCTCCACTGAGATTCAATATGAATTCTTTTTGGCACTTTTATCATTTGGAAGAATTCAGGAAGATGAGAATCCAAATTAGTTTGGCAAAAGAAGCTAACTCCAGGGTAAAAATGCTAAATAAGTGTATAGAAACGTGTAAAAATGATAATAATACGACCGCACTTCTAGGATTGCTGCAATTCTTTTGGTCAAGACACAAGAATGATACGTTCAGTGTTAGGGCACAATTTTTGTTCTGTTTAATCAACAACTTCGATTTGATAGAATTGAGTGATGAACATTGGAAGTATATTAATAATATAGTGTTCGAAGTGAATGGAGATCCGTTTTACTATAAATCGGACATATTGAAGAGGATCATTTACAAGAAGATGAAAAATGGAGAAAACTGCGACGAGGAATTGGTTACACTTCTAGATGAGCTCGGTGTGTTCGGCAGCTGGAGGTTACCGACGAACCATCCGGTGCAAGAACGCGAATGTCTTTTAAAAATTCCTCATCTGTGGCGCAGAACCAAACACCTCAATGAGTTTGTAGCAGAACCTTGTTTCAAGTTTTTGAAGACAATCTGCGAATTCAATAAAAACCATCCAAATTATCGCATCTCCTACTACAAATTCCCAGAAATGCTTAAATGCTTAGTGGATAAATTTGCGGAATCCGAAAAAACTTCTAAAATTTACACCGATTTGATGAATAACATTTTGCGTTTTATTCCCGACGAAGAAGAAGAGAAAGAATTGCGTTTACAAATTTTGGAAGTAATCTTCCGTGATGATAGGTATTATTTTCCGGAAGTGTTATACCTGTGGATACTGAAATACCATCCGGATAAGATGTTAGATAAAGTCGAGCGCGTTTTAATTAGATTATGGAAATTTCGCATATTGAATTATGAAATTTCCAAAATGCATTACAACGGAATTTCCGATGCTTTCAACGGTGTCGCTACTGAAATTCTCGACGATAACAAAAAGATTGATTTATTTCCAAAAATTCTTTGGTGTCTTTCTTACAATACCAAATACTTGCATATGATTGAACCTTTCATCCCATCCGCAGCAAGCGAGATTGATTTATGTTTTGAAAAGAGCGGCGTACAAAGAATCATATTAAAAACTCTGAGAAACACGTTCAAACAATCTGATAACATTTCAATCATATTGCATTACTCAAACGAAGATAACGTGCAGTACTGTTTAGAACCGATGTACAGAACTTTTTATCACACGCCGCAGAATCTTATAGAAGCACCTTTGACTGTATTAGCATCCCGGTCGTTTTCAGTAAGGAAACATTCAATTTTCTTAAGCACAGCTCTTCTTCCAATTAAGAGAATAGTTGAGATCCTGCAGGGACTCCAGGAAAATGACGCTTCAGCTAGAAAAAGGATTTTCAAATGTAACTATTCCTGTTTGATTAGAAATCCCACATTGGAGATATTACAATTGTTCATCAATAATTTACAGTTGCTCCATGGAAAAGATATTGATAATCTGGACATGATTTTGCGAATCGATAAAATTCCTAAGAAAATTTTCGTGGCTTACTTTTCGGTGATATGCAACTTTGGAGATAGCATTATGGAATATAAGAAGTACAAGATTATTGGTTACCTGGATAAGTATATTAACAAAGTTCCGGATATAGTTTGCTACAAAATCATCAAGGACTATTTATTCAACCCTGATAACATATACATCTCAGACACAAACAGATTCGTTTACAATTACATCACTTCATCTAAATCTACTGCGGTGACATTTTTCATTGACAAAATCGTAAACACGCATTCTAAGTCGTTAAAATTCGGGAGAGTTATTTTCACCTGTTTCAAGGAAATTTGCAACATGTTACTGAAGGACAATGATAAACCAAAAGCGTTAGACGTATCGCAGCAACTTTTAAATACAATTGAAGCGTTTGCTTTTGATAACTTCAAGATTAAAGTTTTACTTAAATTTGTTATTGAATATCTCGGAAAGGGGTACAATTCGCTGCCAGTCTTTATCGTGGAGCAACAGAATGCACTAATCGAAGCTTATGGAGTGGAAATATTCGTTCCATATTCGAAAATCGTCGGCATATCTCTGAACATCATTTTAACATCGATAGACCTTAATTTTAATGATATGACTTACTTACTTATATTTCGTTTACTGAAACTTTCATCATCGATACACAACAAGCTGTTGGCTGTTCAACTTTTACCTTCGGTCGGGTCGAGGAATGCGAATCACGAGGAATACCATGCAACTATTAGAGAGGAATTGAAGAAAGATCCTAATCCTCTCATCGATACGTTCCTCGACATCGATTCTGAATAATCAACGTTTAAAAAAAAAAGTTAATTTAAAATGTAAGCGTTTGTCAACTAATTTTATATTGTAAACATTTAAAGATACATTTATATAAATAATAACAATATTTAATGCATAATTACATAATTTAATCTCCTTACCAAATGGTCGGCGTCTCTTCGCACCATTTTTTGCCATCGTACTAAATTTTACAATGTTTTAGTTATTTGATGCAGATTTGTCGTTTATTCGTTGTTTTTCTACTTTTGACATAAGTAAGTAATGTTTCAACTTATTATTATTATAATTAAAAATAATTCACTCAATATTTTTGCATTTATTCAGTTTGTGTCCAGTTTTAAAATAAAACAAGTTATACCTAGATGGCGGTCTGTTCTATTTTCAGGTATTTGCATCTTGGGTTGCGTTAAACTAGAATGTATAGTAATTCCTGCTGAACTCGGCGACAGATGTTTCTCCTGCAGTGTATATAAATTAGTGTTTATAGTGTACCAATACTCGCAACAATTGCTTATATACAGTGAAATACCTTCAATCGGTCAGTATTCCGATTATCTAATTTCATATTCTTTATAATATTCTAAAAATATTAAATCACATACTAATATCGATTTTGCGTGTTTTTATTTAATATGATTGGATGACTCATGGAAGAATATAAATAAAAAAATACATACAATACATTGCAAATGGTCATTTTCAATTAACGAAGAGTGTTTTATGCCTGTAATCAATAGTTTATAATATTATTTATTTATTTAACATTATTTTTTTTGGTTTTTGGTCCAAACGTAGTCTTTTCGCACTAGTATAATATATAATAAATTATCGATAATATTCATTTCTTTTTGTTGTAGGCGAAATGCACAATAATTATATGGAACAGTTCCATAATTTGGGCGGAAAAACGTTGGGAGAGCATCAGCGTAATTTACGTAAATATTGTGTAAACGTTTCCGGTTTACCGAAAGCTGAGATTGACGCTTTGCTAGAGGCTATTAATCCGAAGAATCACCAGGAAGATATATTCTACACGAAGCTATTGCTTCAGTTTCATAAGAACGAGAAAATTCTGCATGTTTTTACGAATTGCAACAAGGTTTTGAATCGGATCATCGTGAAGGATAAAAAGTTTATTGGATTTATTGCTTCGATTGGGGCGACTGCATTTGTGGATGAACTTTGTCCGAAGATATCGTACGTTGATAGAAGTATAGTCATTAATAAGTTGGGTTTGTTTTTGGAGAACGGCGATGATTTCTTTGAGGCGGTTAAAGAGAAGTATGGATTGGCCGCTGCAATCAGATTGCTTCCGACGTGCAAAGAAGAACTTATCAAGCAGCATATTGCCGATTATAACATTGATTTCAGCGACCGCGAGCTGATCAGGTTGCATAAGAAGTATCCGAACTTTTTGAAGTATTATTTCGAAGTAGATGAATACAAGCAACTAAACTCTAAAGTTATGCTTGTGAAGTATTTAGTTAATAACAATATGGATACGTTCATGACTCTTACTTCAGATTTTTCATATCATAGTTTAGGTAGAAAGGGATTCCTCAAGCTTTTGCGACACGACAAGAAGTTTGTTATTGAACATCCCAGCAATTTTAACAAATACATAAGTTGCATTTACCGACATTTGGATGAAACTGATTATCGGCAATTTATGAAGAATTTGTTTCCAAAAAATATAGAAGAGCTGTATTGGATGGACGGAATTTTTAGATGCTTCAAATTATTACCAATCGATAAACGATGTCGGCAATTCTGCGATATTTACAAGGAGATTTACAGCGTCGAATACACAACGTTCGATTCCAATTTGATGGAGATGATCAGCACCGAGGACCGCCTTAAGTTCGATTTAGAAGAAAATTGGGAGTTTTACCCTTTGAAGGAAGCTTTTGAACAAATTAAATATAGAATCGATTTAGCGCACGAAATTAATGCGAGAAGTACGTTGTTGTACACGTTAGTTCGAGCGTGTAAAATTAATAAAGATGACGATGCTCTGCTGGAAGTCTTGAAATACTTCTGCTCCAAGCACAAGAACGACACGATCGACGTTAGGAAAAACTTTTTAAGAAGTTTGACCAGCAACATCAATTTGCTTAAACTGAGCGATGAGCATTGGAAGTATATAAACGAGATTTTATTGATTTTTGAAGTAAACGGAGACTCGTATTTCGATAATGCGACATTTTTAAAGTCTCAGATACTTATCAAGGCGAACAAGGGTGAGAATTGCGACAAGGAATTGGTGAAGTTATTGAAGGAGATTGGAGTGAACGGGGATTGGAGATTGTTGAGAAACTATCCAGCCGAAGAGCGTAAATGTTTATTGAGATATCCTAGCCTTTGGCACAAAACTAACTTTATGCAGGAGGGTTCAGCTTCCATAAAGTTCTTGGAAACGATAAGTGATTTTAACAAAAATTATCCCAATCACGAAATTTCCTATTACGCCTATCCAAGAATACTCGACTCTTTCTTTGATAAAGTTGAGAAATCTGATGACCAAAAGAAACATGCGCACCTAATAAATATCATTTTATGCTACATTTCAAAAGAACGGGAAGAAGTAGCGTTGCGTGAAAGATTGCTGAAGGATTTCATTAATAACAGTAAAAATTTCGTCACTGAAACTCTGTACGTGTGGGTATTGAAATATCGTCCTGAATGGATATGTGTGGAAGCCAGTAACATATTGTTGAAAACAAAGAAGTTACCGAAATTCTATTACGAGATTTCCAAGATGCACTATAACGGAGTATCTGATGTGTTCAAGGATGCTGCCATGAAGATTATAGACGATCCAAATAAAATTGAAATGGTTCCGAAATTGATATTGAGTTTATCATATTACCCAAATTACTTGGATTTGATTCAAAAGTACGCACCTGATTCAGATTGCAAAATTGATTTATATTCTTCCGGTATCAAAATCGTGCTGAGCATACAGAAAACTATATTGAAGTCGCTTAAAAATACGTTCAAACAATCCGAAAATATTCCAACAATCTTGCATTACTCGAACGGAGATTACTTGCAGTACACTTTGGAACCGATGTATAGAACACTTTATCATTCACCTCAGAATCTTTTGGAAGAAACGTTGAAAATGATTTCAGCTAGATCGGTTTCCGTTAGAAAACATTACATTTACTTAAGCACCGTTTTGCTTCCAATGTGCAAGATCGAGGAGTGCCTGAAAGAATGCGGTTCAAAGGAAAAGAACACTTCTGTAAAGAAATTCTTGTTCAAGTGTAATTATTCGTGTTTCGTCAATAATCCCACGTTGGAACTGTTCGAGTTATTCAAGACACATTTAGCACTAGTTGATAAAAAGGATACGGAGAGCACGGAAATGATTTTCCAAATAAATGGTATTGCGAAGAAGTACTTTGTTGAGTACGTTTTGCTGTTGTGGAACTACTCGAAATCATCGATGGAAAATGAAAAATTTAGAATTCCCAGTTATTTTACTAAAAATAATATCGTCTCATTTCCGGATGATTTCTTCTGCGAGATTATCGAAGAGTGTCTCTTTCATCCCAAAAATAATTGTTCTTATACAATACCCTCGTTCGTTTACAATTACATCACATGTAAACCGAATGCTGCGCAGATCGTAATCGAAAAGATAGGCAAGAGCATGGAAAATGTCGAAAAACATGTGAGTTTATCTCTATTTCAGGAAATTTGCGAGAAGTTACTGCAAGAGAAAGACAAAGAAAAAGCTGCTGTCTCTTCGAAAAAGGTTCTGGATGCGCTTATCAGTAGTTCATTCAGCAACTTCGAATTCGAAGTTTTATTAAAATTCACGAATCATTTGCTCCATAACGACTACAAAACGCTTCCTCTCTTCATCATTGAGCAACAGAAGAAGTACATGGATACATACGGTCCGGAGATTTGCGTGCATTACTCAAAAATCACGTTCAACGCTTTGCAGTTAATCCACAACTCGATGGAGGCAAACACAAACGATTTAAATTATGAGCTTATTAACCGTTTGCTGGAAGAATCGTCTTCAACGCACGTGAAGTTGTTGGTTGCTTTTATTTTACCGCCACCGCCGAAGAAAAACGTGTTGCACGCGAAACACCACGAGGCTATTAAAAAGCACTTGCTGAAAGATTCAAATCCGCTTTTAAAAATTTTCTTGGACTGTAACACATCGATGTTCTGTTAATTAATTTGTTATTATTTAGTATATATTTTTATAAATAGTTTATAAATAAAATATTTGGCACAAAAAGTACAGCTCTCCATTTTTTCTCACCTTACTAATATATCCAATATCTTTACAAATTGAAGTTTAGCAGCAATTCCAAACTGAATAATTCAACTTGAATGAACAATTCAACTTGCAACAGTTACATTCAGTAATTAATGAGAAATTAACACTAGATTTTTGCATTTATCAAGTATATGTTTTTTTTGGTGAGATTCGAACCCGTCACCTTCGTATAGGATGACTATTTTCATTGCGTTAGCTATCGTCCCAACCATAATTATGTAATGAATATATATTCCTAGATGGCGGTTTGTCAATATTCAATACCAGTTTTGTTGTTTGTGTTTTGCGTTGCGTAGAACTAGTATTCCTGCTCTACTCGTCAATATCATATTTTCCTGTTGCAATGTGTTATAAATATACATTTCAGCAGGAACATTAGATGTTTTCAGTGTACCACCACATATTTCTCGCAGCAATTGTGTATTAACAGTGGAATTCCTGCAACCGGTCAGTATTTACATTATTTAAGTTTATATTCTCTATATTCTATAAATATTCAATCATATGCTATACTTGTGCGTGTTTCTATATCATCCAAATGGATGAATCATGGAAGAATATTAAAGTTATGCAAATTCATCATTTTCAATTAGCGAAGTAATTAATAGTCTACAATAAATTATCGATAATATTAATTTCTTTATTGTTGTAGGCGAAATGCATAATAATTATATGGAACAGTTCCATAATTTGGGCGGAAAAACGTTGGGAGAGCATCAGCGTAATTTCCGTAAATATTGTGTAACCGTTTCAGGTTTACCGAAAGCTGAGATTGACACTCTGCTAGAGGCTATTAATCCGAAAAATCACCAGGAAGAGATATTCTACACGAAGTTATTGCTTCAGTTTCATAAGTACGAGAAAATTCTGCATGTTTTTACGAATTGCAACAAGGTTTTGAATCGGATCATCGTGAAGGATAGAAAGTTTATTGGATTTATTGCTTCGATTGGAGCGACTGCATTTGTCGATGAACTTTGTCCGAAGATATCGTACGTTGATAGAAGTATAGTAATTAATAAATTGGGTTTGTTTTTGGAGAACGGCGATGATTTCTTTGAGGCGGTTAAAGAGAAGTATGGATTGGCCGCTGCAATGAGATTACTTCCGACGTGCAATGAAGAACTTATCAAGCAGCATATTGCCGATTATAACATTGATTTTAGAGACCGCGAGCTGATCAGGTTGCATAAAAAGTATCCAAACTTTTTGAAGTATTACTTCGAAATAGATGAAAACAAGCAACTGAACCATAAAATTATGCTTGTCAATTATTTAGTTAATAACAATATGGATACGTTGATGACTCTTACTTCAGATTTTACATATCGTAGGTTAGGTAGAAAGGGATTCCTCAAGCTCTTGCGACACGACAAGAAGTTTGTTATTGAACATCCCAGCGATTTTAACAGATACAAAAGTTGTATTTATCGACATTTGAATGAAGCAGATTATAGGAAATACCTGAAGAATTTATTTCCAAAAAATATCGAGAAGCTGTATTGGCTGAGTGAAATTTTGAACAGCTTCAAATTTTTACCAATCGATAAACGGTGCCAACTATTCTGCGATATTTACAAGGAGCTTTATGACGTCGAATACACGACTTTCAATTTCAATTTGATGGAGATTATCAGAGCCGAGGATCGTCTGAAGTTTGATTTAAAAGAAAATTGGGAGTTTTATCCGGTGAAGGAGGCTTTCGAGCAGATCAAGTATAGGATCGATTTGTCGCACGAAATCAATGCGAGGAACACATTGTTGGAGTCGTTGGTTAGAGCGTGCAAAATTAATAAAGATAAAGATGCTCTATTGGAAGTCTTGAAATACTTTTGCTCCAAACATAAAAACGACTCTATCGAAGTTAGGAAAGATTTTTTAAAGAAATTTGATCAGCAACAATGATTTGCTCAAACTAAGCGAAGAGCATTGGAAGTATATAAATGAGATAATATTGATTTTTGAAGTAAATGGAGACTCTTATTTCGATAATACGACTTTCTTAAAGTCTCAGATACTTATGAAGGAGCAGAAGTGTGAAAATTGCGATGAAGAATTGGTTAAGTTGTTGAAGCATATAGGCTTGAATGGGGATTGGAGATTGCTGAGAAACTATCCAGTCGAAGAGCGTAAATGTTTATTGAGATATCCTAGCCTTTGGCATAAGACGAACTTTATGCAGGACGATTCAGCTTCCGTAAAGTTTTTGGAAACGATAATTGACTTTAACAAAAACTATCCAAATCACAAAATTTCCTATTACGATTTTCCAAAAATACTCAAGCTTTTCTTCGACAAAGTTGAGAAATCTGATGACAAGAAGAAACACACGCATCTCATAAACATAATTTTGTTCTTCATCCCCAAAGAACGTGAAGAAGTAGAGTTGCGTGAACGATTGCTGAAGGATTTCATTAGCAACAGTAAAAAATTTTATAACTGAAACTCTGTACGTGTGGGTATTGAAATATCGTCCTGAATGGATATGTGTGGAAGCCAGTAACATATTGATGAAAACAAAGAAGTTACCGAAGTTTTATTACGAGATTTCCAAGATGCACTATATTGGAGTATCGGAAACCTTTAAGGATGCTGCCATGAAGATTATAGATGATCCAAATAAAATTGAAATGGTTCCGAATATGCTATTGAGTTTATCATATTACCCAAATTACTTGGATTTCATTCAAAAGTACGCACCTGATTCAGATTGCAAAATTGATTTATATTCCTCCGATATCAAAATCAGAAATTGAGCATACAGAAAACCATACTGAAGTCGCTGAAAAATACGTTCAAACAATCTGATAATATTAGAACAATCTTGCATTATTCGAACGGAGATTACTTGCAGTACACTTTGGAACCGATGTATAGAACACTTTATCATTCACCTCAGAATCTTTTGGAAGAAACGCTGAAAATTATTTCAACTAGATCGGTTTCCGTTAGAAAACATTACATTTACTTAAGCACCGTTTTGCTCCCAATGTGCAAGATCGAGGAGTGCCTGAAAGAATGCGGTTCATAGGAAAAGAACACTTCTGTAAAAAAATTCTTGTTCAATTGTAATTATTCGTGTTTCGTCAATAATCCCACGTTGGAGCTGTTCGAGTTATTCAAGACACATTTAGCACTCGTCGATAAAAAGGACACGGAGAGCTCGACAATGATTTTTCAAAAAAATGATATTCCGAAGAAGTACTTTGTCAAATACATTTTGCTGTTATGGAACTATTCGAAAACCTTAACGGAAAATGAAAAAACGAAAATTCCCCATTATTTTACCAAAGACAATATCATCTTATTTTCGGATGATTTCTGTAGCGAGATTATCGAAGAGGGTCTATTTAATCCCAACGTTAATTGGTCTTGTGTAATGCCCTCATTCGTTTACAATTACATCATAAGCAAACCAAATGCTGCGAAGATCGTAATAGAAAAGATCGCCAGGAGTATAGATAATGTCGATAAATATGTGAGTCGATATCTATTTCAAGAAATTGTGAAGAAGTTGTTGAATGAGAAAGACAAAAAAAAAGCTGCTGCCTCGTCCGAAATGGTTCTGGATGCGCTTAAAAGCAGCTCCTTGAACAACTTTGAATTCGAAGTTCTACTAAAATTAACGAGTCACTACCTCCAAAATGACTACAAAACGCTACCTCACTTCATCGTTGAGCAACAGAAGAAAGTCATAGATACATATGGTCCGGAGATTTGCGTTTACTACTCACAAATCATCTTCAAAGTTTTGCACTCAATTCACAACTTGATGGAGGCCAATATACACGATTTAAATTATGAGCTTATGAACCGTTTGCTGGAAGAATCGTCTTCAACTTACGTAAAGTTGTTGGTCTCCATGATGTTACCGCCACCTCCGAAGAAAGATGTGTTACACAAGAAACACCACGAGGCTATTAAAAAGAAACTGCTGAAAGATTCAAATCCACTTGTAAAAATTTTCTTGGACTTGGACTGTTAATGAATTTATTATTATTCAATATATATTTTTATAAATAAAATATTTGACACAAAAATTAAATTATTTTCAATAAAAAAAAATCTCACTTTACTAATATATCCAATATCTTTTCAAATTGAAGTTTAGCAACAATTCCAAACTGAATTTGTTATATAAGTTTGTAGGGAATAATTCAACTTGAATGAACATTTCAACTTGCACAAGTTCATCAGCAATTAATGAGAAATTAACAATAGACTTTTGAATGTGTTTATGTGTTTTTTTTTGGGTTTGGATAACTATTCTCATTGCGTTAGGTGTCGCCCCAACCATAATTATGTAGCGAAAATATTTTCCTAGATGGCGGTTTGTCAATATTCAATACCATTTTTATTTATTTGTGTTTTGGGTTGCGTAGAACTAGTATTCCTGCTGTGCTCGTCAATATCAGATGTTCCTGCTGCAATGTATATAAACTAGTGTCTACAGTGTACCAACAAATACTTCTCGCAACAATTGTCTATTAACAGTGGAATTCCTGTAACCGGTCAGTATTTACATTATTTAAGTTCATACTCTCTGTATTCTATAAATATTCATTAATATGCTATACTTGTGCGAGTTTATATATAATTCAAGTGGATGACTCATGGAACAATACTAAAGTTGTGCAATACTTCGAAATTGATAATTTACAATTAGCGAAGTAATTAATAGTCTACAATAAAATGTCGATAATATTTATTTCTTTCTTGTTGTAGGCAAAATGCATAATAATTATATGGAACAGTTCCATAATTTAGGCGGGAAAACGTTGGGAGAGCATCAGCGTAATTTCCGTAAATATTGTGTAACCGTTTCCGGTTTACCGAAAGCTGAGATTGACGCTTTGCTAGAGGCTATTAATCCGAAGAATCACCAGGAAGAGATATTCTACACGAAGCTATTGCTTCAGTTTCATAAGTACGAGAAAATTCTGCATGTTTTTACGAATTGCAACAAGATTTTGAATCGGATCATCGTGAAGGATAGAAAGTTTATTGGATTTATTGCTTCGATTGGAGCGACTGCATTTGTCGATGAACTTTGTCCGAAGATATCGTACGTTGATAGAAGTATAGTAATTAATAAATTGGGTTTGTTTTTGGAGAACGGCGATGATTTCTTTGATGCGGTTAAAGAGAGGTATGGATTGGCCGCTGCAATCAGATTACTTCCGACGTGCAAAGAAGAACTTATCAAGCAGCATATTTCCGATTATAACATTGATTTCAGCGACCGCGAGCTGATCAGGTTGCATAAGAAGTATCCGAACTTTTTGAAGTATTATTTCGAAGTAGATGAAAACAAGCAACTAAACCCTAAAGTTATGCTTGTGAAGTATTTAGTTAATAACAATATGGATACATGGATGACTCTTACTTCAGATTTTGAATACCATAGTTTAGGTAGAAAGGGATTCCTCAAGCTCTTGCGACACGACAAGAAGTTTGTTATTGAACATCCCAACAATTTTAGAAAGCACATAAGTTGTATTTATCGACATTTGAATGAAGCAGATTATAAGGAATACCTGAAGAATTTATTTCCAAAAGATATCGAGGAGCTGTATTGGCTGAGTGAAATTTTGGACAGCTTCAAATTGTTACCAATCGATAAACGGTGCCAACTATTCTGCGATATTTACAAGGAGCTTTACGACGTCGAATACACGACTTTCGATTCCAGTTTGATGGAGATTATCAGTGCCGAGGATCGTCTGAAGTTTGATTTAAAAGAAAATTGGGAGTTTTATCCGGTGCAGGAGGCTTTCGAGCAGATAAAATATAGGATTGATTTGTCGCACGAAATCAATGCGAAAAATTCGTTGCTGTACACGTTAGTTAGAACGTGTAAAATTAATAAAGATGACGATGCTCTGCTGGAAGTTTTGAAATACTTCTGCTCCAAGCACAAAAACGACTCTATCGAAGTTAGGAAAGATTTTTTAAGAAATTTGACCAGTAACAATGATTTGCTCAAACTAAGCGAAGAACATTGGAAGTATATAAATGAGATATTATTGATTTTTGATGTAAATGGGAGCTCGTATTTCGATAATGCGACTTTCTTAAAGTCGCAGATACTTATCAAGGCGAAGAATGGTGAAAACTGTGATGAGGAATTGGTGAAGTTGTTGAAGGACATTGGCGTGAATGGACATTGGAGATTGCTGAGAAACTATCCAGTCGAAGAGCGAAAATGTTTATTGAGATATCCTAGACTTTGGCACAATACGAACTTTGAGCAGGATGATTCAGCTTCTGTAAAGTTTTTGGAAACGATAATAGAATTTAACAAAAACTATCCAAATCATAAAATTTCCTATTACGCTTTTCCAAAAATACTCAACATTTTCTTCGACAAAGTTGAGAAATCTAATGACAAGAAGAAACACACGCATCTTATAAATATAATTTTGTTCTTCATCCCCAAAGAACGTGAAGAAGTAGAGTTGCGTGAACGATTGCTGAAGGATTTCATTAGCAACAGTAAAAATTTCATAACCGAAACTCTGTACGTGTGGGTATTGAAATATCGTCCTGAATGGATATGTGTGGAAGCCCTTAACATATTAACGAAAGCAAAGAAGTTACCGAAATTCTATTACGAGATTTCCAAGATGCACTATAACGGAGTATCTGATGCCTTCAAGGATGCTGCCATGAAGATTATAGACGATCCAAATAAAATTGAAATGGTTCCGAAATTGATATTGAGTTTATCATATTACCCTAATTACTTGGATTTGATTCAAAAGTACGCACCTGATTCAGATTGTAAAATTGATTTATATTCCTCCGATATCAAAATCATGTTGAGCATACAGAAAACCATACTGAAGTCACTGAAAAATACGTTCAAACAATCCGAAAATATTCCAACAATCTTGCATTATTCGAACGGAGATTACTTGCAGTACACTTTGGAACCGATGTATAGAACACTTTATCATTCACCCCAGAATCTTTTGGAAGAAACGCTGAAAATTATTTCAACTAGATCGGTTTCCGTTAGAAAACATTACATTTACTTAAGCACAGTTTTGCTCCCAATGTGCAAGATCGAGGAGTGCCTGAAAGAATGCGGTTCAAAGGAAAAGAACACTTCTGTAAAGAAATTCTTGTTCAAGTGTAATTATTCGTGTTTCGTCAATAATCCCACGTTGGAGCTGTTCGAGTTATTCAAGACTCATTTGGCACACGTCGATAAAAAGGACGAGGAGAGCACGAAAATGATTTATAAAAAAAATGATATTCCGAAGAAGTACTTTGTCGAGTACGTTTCGTTGATGTGGAACTACTCGAAAACTTTAACGGATAATGAAAAAATGAAAATTCCCCATTATTTTACCAAAGACAATATCGTCTTGTTTTCGGATGATTTCTGTAGCGAGATTATCGAAGAGGGTCTACTTAATCCCAACCTTGATTGGTCTTATGTAATGCCCTCGTTCGTTTACAAATACATCATAAGTAAACCAAATGCTGCTCAGATCGTAATAGAAAAGTTTGCCAGGAGCATAGATAATGTCGATAAATCTGTGAGTCATTCTATATTTCAACAAATTTTAGAGGATTTGTTGAGTGAGAAAGACAAAGAAAAAGCTGCTGTCTCTTCCCAAAAGTTTCTGGATGCGTTTAAAAGCAGCTCCTTGAACAACTTTGAATTCGAAGTTCTACTAAAATTAACGACTCACTACCTCCAAAATGATTACAAAACGCTACCTCACTTCATCGTTGAGCAACAGAAGAAAATCATAGATACATATGGTCCGGAGATTTGTATTTACTACTCACAAATCACCCATAACGTTTTTAACTCAATTCACAACTTGATGGAGGCCAATATAGACGATTTAAATTATGACCTTATGAATCGTTTGCTGGAAGAATCGTCTTCAACGCACGTAAAGTTGCTGGTCTCCATGATGTTACCACCACCCAGTAAAAATGTGTTACACAAGAAACACCACGAGGCTATTAAAAAGGAACTACTAAAAGATTCAAATCCACTTGTAAAAATTTTCTTGGACTATAGGACATCGAGGTTCCGTTAATGAACTTGTTATTATTTAATATATATATTTTTATAAATAGATTATAAATAAAATATTTGGCACAAAAATTAAATTATTTTTACCGAAAAAAAAAATACGTCTCTTCATTTTATCTCTCCTTACGTCTAATATATTTTCAAATTGATATTGCTCAATAAAATTATAGTGAAGAAGCTTTCACAGGCTTCCAAACTGAATCTTGCAACTTGCAACAAATTACATGAGAAAAAATAATGTGGAATAAAAATGTCTGCAATATATTTTTGCTATTTATTTTCAAAATATTATATTAATTAAATAAAAGTTGTTAGCACTAGATTTATTCAATGCAATGATTATTATAGAATAACCATACTTATTGCGTAAGGAACCGCTCCAATCATAATTTTGTAATAAACATATATTCCTAGATGGCAGTTTGTCCATCCATATACATTACCATTTTCAGGTATTTGTATTTTGGGTTGCATTAAACTATAATGTACATTCATTCCTGCTGAACTCGGCGACATCAGATGTTCCTGCTGCGGTTTATATGAACTATAGTGTGCCAATAAATTCTCCTCCCAACAATTGAGTGATAACAGCGGAAATCCTGCAACCGGTCAGTATTCAGATTATTTAAACTATATTCTCTATATTCCATAATTATTGAATCGAATTCTATATACTATATCGATTGCGCGTTTTTTTATTTTATTTGTGGTGATGATTTCTGGAAAAATATTAATAAAAAAAAAGGTATGTTCTAAAGTTGTGCAATAAATTGAAATTATTCATTTTCTGGCCAAGAGTTGTGTTTTAGGAATCTAATTAGTAGTTTGCAACAATTATCGATTATATTCATTTCATTTTTTCTCTTTTTTGTAGGCGAAATGCATTATAATTATATGGAAGAGTTCCATAATTTGGACGGAAAAATGTTGAAAAAGCGTAATTTCCGTATATATTGTTTAAACGTTTCCGCAAACTGAGATTGACGGTCTACTAGAGGCTATTAATCCGAAGAATCATCAAGAAGAGATATTCTACACGAAGCTATTGCTTCAGGTTCAAAAGAACGAGAAGGTACTGCAATGTTTTACATGTTGTAACAAGATTTTGAATCGCATCATCTTGAAGGATATAAAGTTTATTGGATTTATAGCTGCGATTGGGTCTGTGGATGAGCTTTGTCCGAAGATATCGTACGTTGATAGAAGTATAGTTATTAATAAGTTGGGTTTGTTTTTGGAGAATGGCGATGACTTCTTTGATGCAGTTGAGCAGATGTATGGCCGCAGCAATCACGCTACATCCGACGTGCAAAGAAGAACTTATCAAACAGCAAATTGCATAAGAAGTATCCGAAGTTTTTGAAATATTACTTCCATGTATATGAAAACAAACAGGCGAGCTCAAAAATCATGTTTGTCAAGTATCTGGTTCATAACAATATTGATACGTTGTTGGCTTTTACTTCAAATTTTGCATATCGTACTTTTGGTAGAAAGGGCTTCCTTCAAGCTTTTGCGATACCACAAGAAGAACACATCCCAGTGATTTTGACAAACACATTACATGACTTTCGATCCCAACTTGATGGAGATTATCAGCGCTGAGGATTGCCTGAAATTTGATTTAGAAGAACATTTCAAAGAACATTTTGAGCAGATCAAGTATTGGATTGATTTGTCGCACGAAATCAATGAAAGAAGTTCGTTGTTGAACACGTTAGTTAGAACGTGTAAAATTAATAAATATACTTCTTGAAATACTTCTGCTCCAGGCACAAGAATGACATGATCGACGTTAGAAATAACTTTTTAAGAAGTTTGACCAGCAACATCAAATTGCTTAAATTGTAAGTACATAAACGAGATCTTATTGTTTTTTTTAAGTAAGCGAAAACTTTGGCTCAAAACTAACTTGGTGCAGGATGATTCAGTTTCCGTAAAGTTCTTGGAAACGATAAGCGAATTTAACAAAAACTATACCAATCAGAAAATTTCCTATTACGCTTTTTCGACGATACTCGATGCTTTCTTCGATATCGTCGATAAATCCGATGACCAGAAGAAATACGCGCATCTCATAAATATCAGTTTGTCCTTTATCCCAAAATAACGGGAAGGTGCTCATTCTCCCAATGAGCAAGATCGAGGAATGCCTAAAATAATGAGGCTCAAAGGAAGAGAATGCTTCCATAAAGAAAGTCCTGTTGAAATGCAATCATTCGTGTTTTGTCAACAATTCCACGTCGGAACTAGTCGAGTTGTCCCAGACTCATCGATAGAAAGGACACTGAAATCATGACAATGATTTTCCAAATAAATGGTATTCCGAAGAAGTACTTTGCCGAGTACATTTTGCTGCTGTGGAACTACTCGAAGACGTCGGCGGAAAATGAAAAATTCCAAATTACCATTTATTTATCCAAAGAGAGTATCGTTTCTTTTCCAGATGATTTCTGCAAAGAGGTCCTCGAAGAGTGTATCTTTAATCCCAAAAATAATTGCTCTTCCATAATGCCCCGTTCGTTCACACTTACATCATGTCAATCAAACCGAATGCTGCGCAGAATGTAATTGAAAAAAAATCAGCAGAAGCAAGTGGAAAGTCGCTAAACGTACGAGCTTTACTCTTCCGTTCTTCGAGCCGATTTGCGAGATGCTGTTGAACGAGGAAGACATAGAAAAAGCTGCTGCCTCGTCGAGGTTCTACTAAAATTTACCACTCACTTGCTCCATAACAACTATTCTACTCTTCATCATTGGGCAACAGAAGAAATTCATAGATGCATGCGGTCCGGAGATTTGCGTGCGTTTCTCAAAAATCACTCTCAAAGCGTTAGTGTTAATCCACAACTTGATGGAGACCAATACAAACGAATTAAATTATAAGCTCTTCAAATTTGCTTGTAGAATCGTCTTCAACGTACGTGAAGCTGTTGATTGCCGTTCTTTTACCGCCACCTCCGAGGATGAACATTTTGCTCTTGAAGGCTCTTGAAGATTTTCTTGGATTACAATACATCGATGTAGTTTATTTAATCAAATGATATTATTCATTATATATTATATCATAAGTATTTATAAACTAAAGTTATTGTATTGAAAGGGCTATTAACTGCAGTCTTTCCGCCAGTATATTAAGTATCTAGAAATAGAGTCAGAAAATTAAAATTGTTTTTACTGAAAACTCACGGCTTTATCTCCATACGTATTAAAACTAAATATCATACTCTCGAGATATATCATTTCATAAATTTTTTTCAGTTAATATAATCGTTTCACTATCATTACTGCTACGTTTGACATATATTTAATATTAGTGATAGTGTGGACGATTCATTACTAAATACAAACAACATGTGGATCCTACACTTTTCTTCTTTCTACTTGACCATACATATAAACAACAAGGAAATATTGTGCCTTGTGTTAAATATCTATTACTTGCGTCATTGCAGGGGTTTCTGCATAATCCCTTTATTATTATTTAATATCAAAGTGACCAAACTAATTTCAATCCTTAATTGGTTTAATAAGAAGTAATAGGAAAACCCACAATTTTATGTAGGTTATTAATAAAAATAAAAACAATTATCATAATTTATTGCTTACTAATTTTGTCATAGGATAAACATTTAAAAATATAACAACAAACAAACAAAAAGTCTTATAACCTCACATAACGTTGTTTACGTTATATGAGTTTAGACACTCAACAGAGTCAAAGCAAACATTTATCTAACCTAAGAAAACTTGACCTAACCTAACCTAACTAATGCCGATTTCTCTTTTCGTACTTTAATTAAAGTTTAATGTAAACTAATTAATTTAAGTCCATTTTATTAAAGAAAAAACTAATTTAAATAATTTAATATAAAATATTTTGTTTTCATTGGAATTGGGATTATATTTAATTATAATTTTTTCAATGCGGATTCAATAATTAACTATATTTGTTGACGATGATAAAAAATAAACATACATCTTTGAAAATTATCACACCGCACAAGGTCGAACGCATTGTTTTTGTTTGATTTTCTTAAGATACCGCAATCTCACTTTTAATCGATTGAATATTATCTCCGCTGAATTGCACCTGTTTAGAAAGGAGAACATTCCATGCACTTAATTTATCGCTTGTGAAACATAGAAAATTTCAACCTAATTGTATGTGTATTTGATTTTACGTTTCCAACACACTACAACTATATTCAATCTGTATTTCTAGTATCAAATCGATGATTGTGAGTACTCGACTGTAAGTAATGTTGCCATTTATGTCGCAATAAAAATAGTTTTTCTTTATTTTTTGATGATATTGCATTTCTAATATAGTTTTATTTTAAACGTGTTCTAAGTGGTATGTTAATATCTTGTTTTTCTGTTGTTGTTGCAGGAGGAATGTTGAACGAAGTTAAGGATTTCCACAAGTTGGGTGGATCCACGTTGGGAGAACATCAATGGAACTTCAGGAAGTTCATGGACCGGATATCCGGGCTTCCGAATCGCGTGGAAATTACGATGTCCATAAGACCGCGCAACCATCAAGAGGCAATCTTCAAGGTGAAACTGCTTCAGCGATTCAGGCAACAATGGGTTTTGTTGAATATTTTACTGGAGGGCAACAAAGTCCTCAATAGAATCATATTGAATAATCGTGAGTTCATCCACTACGCCGGGGAAATCGAAGTTTATACATTCGTCAATGTTGTTTGTCCGAAGCTTTCGCACGTCTCCAAACTGATTCTGTTCAATAAACTCGGATCGACGTTATTAAACGGCGATACACATTTCAATTTAATTTTCGAAAAGTACGGAATTCGTCTAGCTTTCAAACTGCTTCCATCGTGCAGCGAGGAACTGGTTATGGAGATTTCGGAGAATTACAGCTTCCGTTTCAACAGCAGACAGCTGATTGTATTGCATCGAAAGTATCCGAATTTCCTGATGAACTACTTCCAGTCCGGCTACGCCAATTTGGTGGTACGAAAGAAGCTGACCGATTATTTGGTTAAAAATGATATGGAAACATTACGAGATCTGGTGGAATTTGGTTTACCAACGTTGGGAAGGAAAGGAATGTTGAAGTTTTTGGATATAAATAAGGAATACGTTTTAGAGAATCCGGGGAAATTCCAAAGGCATTATGATAGGATCGTCAGGAGTTTGAATCACGACGAATTTGATATATACTTTAAAAACTTGTTTCCGAAGAGGATCGATGATAATCCAGATTTTTTCGATGCGATCAGAAATTTATCGCTGTTACCACCCAGAATTAGGTACAGAAAGTTCAACGGGGTTTACGCAGAACTGTATGGCCTCGATTTCTGTGAATTTGACAAGAATTTGGTGGAGTTGTTCACGTGGAGGGATAGGTCCAAATTCGAATTGGGCGATAATTTGGAATTGTACTTGATCAAAGATGCGCTGAGACTGATCGAAGCTACAATGAAGGTGACACACGATACAGAATCTAGGTGTAATTTGGTGCGTATGATGATCGAAACTTGCAGGATCAACAAGAAACTGGACAGATTGTTGGATGTTTTAAATTACTTCTGCGATGTGCACAAGAATGATTCGGTAGAGGTTAGAAGGACGATCATTTCGCAACTTTTGTGCAATTTCAATTTGAAAAAATTTTGCGATGAATCCTGGTATTGCATTGAAGAAATGTTTCATACGTTCAAAAAGAGAAACGAGATGTGCTTTGATAAAGGAGATTTCACCAAAGCCTTGATCATGAAGAAGATATCGCTGAACGAGGATTACCGTAACGATCTGTTGGAATTCATGGACGACATCGTCAGATACAACTACTTGAACATTTTGGATAGAAATCAGCCGAAGCAGCACCGCATCTTTTTGCTGAAGTTTGCGATGAACATCGAGTATTTTGGCGATTTAACGAGCAGAGATTCCTCAGTGTATTTCATCGATTTACTGTGCGAATTTAATAAGAACAATCCGAAATATAAAATATCTTACTACAGGTTTCCTTCTATGGTGAGGGACGTCTTCGAAGAGTTTTATAAAGAGGAGTACGATTGCAAATCCAAGATTGATACCATTCTGCGGTTCATTCCCACAGAACCAATCGAGATTGATTTACGAGATGAGCTTTTGCAGAAGTTTATGGAGAGCGATAAAAGTGAAATATCTCTTCAGTTGGCCATGTGGATGTTGAAATATCGTCAGTGCATGTTAAAAAAGTATATTAAGAAGTTTATATGGAAAGGAGCGTCATTTTCGCGACTCTATTACGAGATTTCCAAGATGCGTTATACGAAATTGCCAAAACTATATCGCTCGACGTGCACTGAAAATTTGCGATCCATGCGGAAAACAAACGGCCTATGGTATTTATCATACGAAGCGGACTATTTGAAATTGGTGGAGAGATTCATTCCGGAAGGTTTTAACGAAAACGTAATGGAATTTCAAAAAAACCTCTTGAAAACTTTTAAGAATAGATACATGGAATGGCCGCATTTATCAATTATATTGAATTATCTGAATGGTGATTATTCGAAGTACGCGGTTGGGTCGATGTACAGGAGTTTCTACAATCTGCCAGAATATGAGTTGGTCCATCATTTGAAAGTCATCAGCGAAATATCGGATTCCTTAAAAAAGCACAGCATTTACCTTAGCTCTGAACTACTTGACTATAGATACATTAAATTAATTCTAATGGAAACCGCAAGTACGGATAACATCAAATGCGCTATGTTCGTAAGCACTTTTTACAGTTTCTGCAATAATCCCAAAACGAATCTGCTCATTTTATTGAAACAGCAAATGGACATTATGCAAGAACATCGCATTATTTTCAAATTCAAGATTATACCGAAACACGTATTAATCGATTACCTTACGGAATTCAGGGATTATTTGAGATGCGGGTCCGAAGATGATTTAACAGCCTTCAATATTTTAAAACCAGATTTAATTTCACAGCTTCCCGCCGACTTTTGCGAGGAGATTCTAGCACTTGTACTATTCTCCAAAGATTGCTACCAATTCGTGTATAATTATATCGTTTCATCGCACGAGGATTCTGTAGGAAAGCTGCATGAAGCAATTGAAAATTCTCAGGTCGAGAATAAACTGTTTCTGGTGACCGATTTGTACGATTATATTTTCAGAAAGTTTATTCGCGAGAGAAGTAGAGATTTGGCTCAAAGCAGATCCGCTGATTTTATGCCGTATTTGGAACAAAGATTCGGCAACAATTTAGAAATTGATTTGATGGTGAAGAGCGTTTGCAGTTATTTGGAATCCGGTTTTGATGGTTTGGCTAGGTGCTATGTCGTTCAGCAGGGTGAGATTGTACAAGAATTTGGTCCTAGTATAATAATATATCATTCGAAAGTTGCAAATAAATGTTTGCATAGGATTTTGGATAATGTGGATGGGGATAGAGATGAGAATACTTGTGTCTTTATTGATACATTGCTGAACGAATCAAATTTAACTCACATCAAATTATTGGCGATCGAACTGCTACCATTGCTCAAGTCGAAAAATCAAAGATTGATATTGTTCATGTTACAATTACTCGAGAAGATCGAGGAAGACCCCAGTGAGACTATACAAACGTTCCTGTATTATAAGCATGCATGCAAAGACTTATAAACATGTTTATTTTGTGATAATAAAAATTGTATTGTTTTTAAGTTACTGTATTTTAAGTATTTTCGTTAATGACTTGTAAAGATTTTTTATGACAATAAAAATCAATAATATTTCTTAATGATTTTGTGTAATTTATTTCAAATTTCAATTCATCTGAATAATATTTTTTAATTAACATTTCTTGTAATTGATTTAGAACCAAGTTTCATTTAAAGTAAAATATGCTTAAGATTTAATTAGTTACGTTAGCATTTTAACAACTCATCAAAGTTTTCAATGATAAATTATAGCAATTTTATGACTTAAATACAAAACTAACATTAATGTTAAAACTTATTCTGTTAAATCATCTCCAATTTTATATTTGGATATTAAGAAGTATTAGGTTTTGAAAATGTTAGTAATTAAGTAATTCTATATAATTTTTTTTTTGGGTTGTCAAATTTGTTTGTCAGTTTTTACAATATTTGTTGTCAAATTGTTGTCTTATGTCATTTTTTGTATTTGATGGTATGTTTTTGTTTTTCAAAATCTTGATTATCAAGTTGTTTTTGTATTATTAGTAGTTAATTATTGAATTATGATAATTTTTTAATAAGTAAAAATATCACTGATTAAAAAGTTAACATTATTGTCTTTTGTTGACAATTACTGTTATTTTACGTTTTAAAGTTAAAATCAGCAGAAGCTATTTTTAGAATGTAATCAAAACCGATACAGTTAATCCAAGTGAAGTGTTTAAAGTCAATGCGGATTAATCTAAAGGATTGAAACAACTGTAGAAAAGGCAACTATAATATTATGAATAATTGTAATGAAAGTATCAATAATTTTTTGATTGGTCATCAATGCAATAATGAAACCGCTTATAGATAGATGAATTAACTAGTTTTATGTTTAACATATTGCGTATTGATTGAGATTAAGTATATAATAAAATCTTTCAAGGCACTCGTGGATAATAAATAAGATAATGCGGATTATTTATAATTGTGATATAGACAATTGAAAATCCCACGTACGTCGTGATTAATATGATTAAACAGTTTTTAGAATTCAAAATATTGTTTTTTGAGTAAATCTGTTTTGATTATTTTAATTTAATATTTGTCTGGTTTTATTGCGCGTAATGTTTTTCACGAATGCCGTGGAGTTACTCAGCATAAATTATAAAGGAAACTTGTTATCAAAAGTAAAGTAATGAGTAATTTCTGTTTGAACAATATTTGAGTAGTAAACGTTGTATTCAGGTAGCAAGTTTCAGTAGAATTGAATCATCAAATTAGGAAAATTGGTGACCATATTTGACCCATATATCAAGTTTATTAATAACTCAAAAATTAATGAAAATTTTGATTAAATTTAAAGTTTGTTCATAAATTTAAGATTATTCTGCATTTCAGACTTCGTCTCTCCGAAAATATGGTATACATTTGAAAGAAAATCTTAGATTATCTAGAGTTTCGAAAGCAACTGGCAATACTCATTATATTGGTATGGTTTACATTGATAACTAAATAACAAAACATATTTGACAGTCGTTGAGTTAAGTTGAAATTTGAAGACCAAAAAATAGTTTTTTGAGATAAATATAATAGTCACCGCTGTAATTTCAAAATGGAAAATTTTAACCGAAATAACGTGAATTTATAAAGAAGAGATGCCAAATCAACCACCGATTTAAACGTCAAACACAATTGATGAATTGATTCAAGATGCATTTAGTAAATTAGAGAAAATAACGTTTTTATAACATTACAAACGTATATGGAATCAATTATGTTAACAGGATGAGGAAATTCAAATAAATTTCCTCATATAAATAAGTTAAAACTTCGTCGGGAGAGTATTTGTTCAAAAGTAGCGTTCAACAAGGCTAAATTTGGATTACACTAAAATTATTTGTATTTATTTATATTGTGATAATAAAATGAATTTAATAATTTTTGTATTTAATTTTTATTTTTTTTGGAGTAATAAAATTATAAACCTTAAAAAATAAATAATTCTATATAAATAAACAAAACTAAAATAAATTATAACTTATAAAAAGTAAATAAAGAAATATTTGGGCTATCGACCTTCGATTTTCCACATTTGTCGTTTAATTTATTTTTTTATTAACTTTCAGTGCACTTTTATAGAATTATTCAATTGTGGGTATTGAATTAAGTGTTCACATATTTTATTTTACATGTTCCATATATTTTCATATCAGTTTAAGTAAATAAATACAACCGTGTTAATTAATGTCTGTATACGTTGCGTGATTTTTTTGAAATTTTATTTAAACGCCTTGTTTTATCTAGCAATTATAATTTTAAGTAATTATAAAGTTGCAACACACTTCACAATTACTATTTACGTTAATTTTTTTAAAAGTGAAATCGTGCTTTCGTGCTTAAATATGCTTCATTACAGTAGCATGTGTTTGCAACTATTCGAGTGTTTCATTAATCGTTGTTCCAATAAAAACACAAACTATATGTTTTAATTTGCTGATTTGAACATATGCAATAGTTTACAGGTATGCACTTGAATAAATTGAAAAAATCAGATTGAAATCTGCTTATCAATCCGATCTAGAAGTTTAATTGTTTTGTGATTATTGCGATTTCTAATAGTGATTTTGATAAAATTATTTAAAAAATATGTTTATCTCTAACATTATCATAAATGGCGTTAGTTTTAATACCGCTGCATATTGCAGTTGCTTGCTGCGCTCGCTACAACATGAATGTAACCGCGTTGTTCGACGTACTTCTTCAGCTATCCGCGATTTGCAATACCTTCGATGGGATAGAGAGCGAAGCATGTCGGAAGCAGTACAAATCGCTTTGCACCGAAAGTCCGATGACTCTTATGAAAAGTACGCATTTTTAAAAGCATCAACGAAGCTATTGGTAATTAATTAAAATAATTGCAGTGGTGGATTCCGGGTATCGACTACCCACTGGGATTATGAGTGGAAACATTTTGGATTTCGGGAATTTCGATCAGTGCATGTCGTTGCATGAGGAAGAACCTGTACATGTCTATGGAAAATACTGCCTTTCTAAGGTAAGCTACCCACCGTTAACAGTGCTGACCGCATTGTGCATTCCGGATCAATGCACGATTCCAGATCTGAACGACGTGCTGAATGACACCGGGGTGTCATTAACTTCAATCAGTTGTCAGGATAGTGGTATAAAGGAGGAGTGGACGACCGGAGATTGGGTTATGATGTGAGGGTGTACAAATTGATTAAATCTCTCTCTGTAATTGTTGTTATTTTCAGTGGATTCTTCTGTTTCGTTGCGTTGGTGATTGTTGCCAGCACGATTTACGATATCGTGATTTACAACTTTGATAGATGTAAGTTTTTTGTTTGTTTCTGTTTGACGTTATTTTGACGTAATGCAAAAGATATTTTAAAGCGATATATTTTATATTTATTATACGATGCAAAGATTGCTGAAGATTGGGGCTCGGGTTTCTGTGGGGAGACGGATGTGGCACAAGTGGTATCCGGATTCCGAATACTTTAAGCAGTTCGATGGGCCCGTGATGTTTGTGACTGAGGAGACGAAGGATTGGAAGTACTATAGTACGGGAAAGTGTCCAGTTTTGGAGAAGAAGTTCATCAATAGCGTAATCAACTTTGGGCCTGCCCATCCGGCGGCCCATGGTGTATTGAGGATGGTCATGGAGTTGGAGGGTGAGATTGTTAAGAGGTTGGATCCTCACATCGGGCTGCTGCACAGAGGAACGGAGAAGCTGATCGAGTACAAGACTTATCTGCAAGCTATGCCGTATTTCGATAGATTGGATTATGTGTCGTGCATGGCCAACGAGCACGCCTTTTGCTTGGCCACAGAGAAGCTCCTGAACATCGACGTGCCGAGAAGAGCCAAGTTCATAAGGGTTCTGTACTTGGAGATCACCAGACTGTTGAACCATGCGCTCGGGTTAACCACTCATATACTGGACGTGGGCGGTATAACGCCTTTGTTTTGGCAGTTCGAGGAGCGCGAGAAGATGTTCGAGCTATACGAGAGGGCGTCGGGTGGAAGGATGCACGCTTCTTATATTAGACCGGGTGGCGTGCACCAGGATCTGCCTATAGGTTTGATGGACGATATCTATGATTTCTCGAGAAAGTACGCCGAGAGGTTGGACGAGCTTGAGGATCTGATCACGAACAATAGGCTTTGGGTCCATCGCACCAAAGGCATTGGAGTGGTGAGCGCCGAGGATGCTCTGAACTATGGGTTTTCCGGTGTTATGCTTCGCGGATCCGGCATAAAGTGGGACATCCGCAAGATGAAGCCGTACGAGGTGTACGACGAGATGGAGTTCGATGTTCCGGTCGGAGCTAACGGAGATTGCCTGGACAGGTACAAGTGTCGGATGAATGAGATGCGGCAGTCCTTGAGGATCATCGATCAATGCTTGAATCAAATGCCGGAAGGCGAGGTGCATTGTGACGACAATAAAGTCTCACCACCAAGTCGTGGGGAGATGAAGAAATCCATGGAGGCCATCATTCATCATTTCAAGCTCTTCTCGCAAGGATTCGCTGTACCTCCAGGCTCCACATACACCTGCGTGGAGCATCCCAAAGGCGAATTCGGCGTGTATTTGGTGTCCGATGGATCGTCTCGACCGTACAGATGCAAGATTAAGGCTCCCGGTTTCGCACATTTAGCAGGAATTGATCATATTTCCAGAAATCTATTCCTTGCAGATGTCGTCGCCATAATGGGAACATTAGATATTGTCTTTGGAGAAGTCGATAGATAGATAAATAAATGCATTTAAGAATATAACTTTTTTGGATTACGTCAATTTTGACACTCGAATGACATTGAAAATTTGTCATGATATTCAGGAGTTTGATTAAGTCCAATTTTATCTTATTTTTAAGTCATATCAACCGCAGAGAGTAAACTGCATTAGATTTTACTAAATTTGGTCAGAGTTTCAAACATATTATGTGATTTTTTCTTTACAAATCTCTACGATGTGACAGTTTCAAGTACGAAACGAAAAAATATTTATTATTCAAGATTTTCAATTCAATGAAAATCTGGATAAATAAATATTGTATATTAAGATGTTTTCTTATTTAGAGACCTAAAATATCTATAAAATTTGCTTTTCGCACATTTTTTTAGATGAGATTTGGAAGCAAGAAAACATCACAATTTCCGTAAATATTCTTTTTAAAATTGATTTAATCTTCAAATTTGATTTAATGACGATGTTTAGTATCGTTTTGTTATAAGATTATCATTACGGTTACAGTATTATTTGCATTTTATGATTATTTCATTGTATATTTGCCATTTTAATAGTATTTATTTAGATTATCCGTAAGTGAAGAATAATTGTTACAATGTATTTTTTTTGGTTTCAGATCCATATCACGACAGTTTAATTGTGTTTTCGATGTTTACGAACTTTAATAAATTAACAAAAATCACAAAGAATCCTGAACATATGCACTGTTTGGATGGTATAAGGGCGATCAGCATGGCATGGGTCATAGCAGGTCACAGGTACGCGAGTTTTGGTTCACCTTTGGTTCCAATACATAATCGCGTGGATGCAGAAGAAGTAAATTTTTCTCCCAACACTATTATGTAATATGTTTAATCAATTATTTTTTTGCTTGTTATTTTTAGTGGCTCAACAGCACACAGTCTTTCTACATACAAGGAGCTCGGGTGTCCGTGGACACCTTCTTTTTCCTATCCGCATTCCTCGTATCCTACTTGTTCTTCAAAGGCCTCAAGAAGAATCCGCTCACCATCAAAAAAGTTCCATTGTTCTATTTGCATCGTCTCTTAAGGTACCTCGTAACTGAATGCATCCTCAGAACAATAACGTCCTCCTCAATCCCATAGAATCTTTCCGGCGATGGCCGTCGTCTACTTCGTCCATCTGACAATCTTCAAGCACTTCAATTCCGGTCCGCTTTGGCCAGAGATGTTCGATTTCCTGCAGAAATCCTGCGTGAAGCATTGGTGGAGTTTTTTCCTTTACGTTCAGAATTACGTGAACTTCGAGGATATGGTTGCCATTATAAAATTAAATTGAAAACCATTTGCACTTACTCATCGTTTTGTTTTGCTTTCAGTGCATCATCCCGACTTGGTACCTTTCCGCAGATATGCAAATGTTCTTAATTTCGCCATTCATCCTCATCCCCTTGGGTTATTTATACGAAAAGAAGGGAAAATGGTTTACTTACATCTGCCTCGCGGTTCTCGTTGTCTTCACTATTGTCGTTCCACTTCTCGCCAACATATACCGCGATAATATTAAGTTCAAGTAAATCAATCAATTTACTATAATTCAACTTTAATATGTTAACGATTCATTTGTTTGCAGTGAATACGAAACGCACGCAAGAATCTCCGTCTACATGATTGGCATCTGCTTCGGATTTTATTTGTTCGATACTGATAAGAAGAAACTCAAAATTGACACGGTAATTAGGTAGTTGTAACGTACGTGTGCTACTCGAGTGCTCTAGAGTACCTTTGGACCAGACGTGCGTGACAGCTTTCCTGGAAGATCTATAATAACTTGTGACGATCATTAAGTTTACATAATCACGCAAACTTTCCAATTATTATGACATATTTTTTTTTTGTTTTTATTTATATAGTCCACTAATGTTTTCATTTGGGCTTTGATGCTTTTCTTAATGACTCTAATCATTGTCGAATACCCAAGCATTTACTCCGTGCCCATTGACATCTTCAATTTCGACCTCTTCGTTTCGTTCACTAGGCCCATCTGGTGTTTTGGTTTATGTTGGATAATTCACTCTTGCATCACTGGATCTGGAGGTTATAACTTAAACGCTCATTGCAACATTAGCAAACTTAACAAATTTACATTTCAGGGTTTGTGAATTGGATTCTTTCTAAACCACTTTGGCAAATTTTGGCTAGACTCTCGTACAGCATGTACTTACTTCATATGACCGTACAGATGATATCATCGGGAGCCATACAGAATGCCACTCATTTCAGCGATTACAACACGGTATGTAGACTAAATGTACTTTGAAAGTCTCGGTGCAAAAAAAAGCTACTTCATGATTAATGTCACGATTTTCCAATTAATTTATGATCTGCCGAATCTAAAGCCTTTTAATCCCATATTTTACTCGCTCCAGACTATAATAACATATGTCTGATAATAGATTATTTTATTAAAAAACCAGAACATATTTTACATTATATTTAAAGTTTATGCAATCATAAAATAACAAATGATTGCAGGAAATGCATTTATCAAGAATACAATTAATTTTTATAAAATTAACGTCGCTAATTAAAACAATTAATTTTTTACTGAAATACAATGAAACATATTTTATTAATTTATCATGATGATGTAACCAATATATTACAGATGATTGGATGCATTTACTGAGAATACATTTTTTCAATTATAAAATGATGTTGTTAATTGATCAATTAATAATTTTATCTCATATCGTTTTTAATGTTCTAATTAATCATAAGTTTATTTATAATTTACTTGTAAAAAAATGAAGTCATCAATACATTTTTTTTTCTGAGTCATCAAAAAATAAGAACTTCTGTATTTTGCATTGGTTGTGTTAATGAGTCTCACAATGTACTTTAAAATATATAGATCATATCAACTGAAAAAAACTTAAAATAAAAGGATTTTCTTCTGTTTTCTGAAGAGTATTTGCTTTACAGGCTAAATTTATTGTTCGAAATATTGCTTAATAGTTTTAGTTATGTCTTTTATTTCTATTATTGCAATATAATTGCAAACTGTGTTCCAAAATATAAAGTAGCAACTGAAACACTTAATCATACGAAATAATAATGTAAAAATAAGCAAATAACTCATGAAAAAAACCGAAGATGAACATAAAAGTATCTTCAAATAGAAATAACAACAACAACATTTTAGTTTGCAACAAACATAAAATTACATAAATAACTGCATGTAATTGAAATAAATTATAAACAAAACTTATATTTTTACTAATGTTGTTTGGTTATTCATCCATTTCATACGTATTGTAATGCGGCGGTTATCAAACTGAAAAAGACACCTGTCAACTTGCGTCAAAAAATATTATAAACAATTGGATTGCAGTGCAACTCTAAACAAACATATTGATTCGCTCAATAAAAAAAGGTTATAGAAACACTGTTATAGAAGATACATTTTAGAAAAAAGTTATTGAAAATGAATTTACTCAACTCAATATATTACTGTATATTTTTACATTGAAAAATTGGTAAAATATTATATAAAGTATGTAGTTCACAAAAAACTTAAATATTATTAAAAAATATGGTTAATAGATCTTTGGAAGAGTTATAAATAAATATCTTTATATATTTCATTTCTTTTTACTAATTTTTATTGGTTTTTCGGGCCGAACGTCCAACGATGAATGTTTTCTTTTATATTTAAAAATATTGTTCTTAAAAGTTAATTTACATGATTGTTTAGTTTATTGTTGGTAAATTTAGTTATCCTATAGACATTTGGTAATTATTGAAATATTTTCTTTTAATCAATTAATTTACAAAGATTCAATAATGCAATGAAAATTACTTCACACGTTAAGGATAGCGCAAATCGGTTTGCCTGATGCGAGAATTTTGTCGTGGACGCCTATGGACTGAGTTAAATGTCAAATATCTTACGTCAATTACAAATTTAAACTTTTCTTATACATTTTTTAATAATTTTTAAACAGTTTATAGCAATTTAGACGCATATTTAACGTAATATTCTAAATTGATTCAATAATTATTAAATATGTAAAAGAAATGTATTGGCGTTTAAGCGTTTAAGCTCAGTCAAAATCAGTGGCGTGCATAGCGACAAAACTATTATTCATAATTTATGACCCACCGATGGGTCATACCGCCGTCAATAAGTCATTTTTATTGTTAATCTACTGTTTTCACTACTGTATTAAACAATTGAGATAAAGAATAATTTATATTAAGTAAGCAAAAGTAATCAAACAGATTAGTATTACTTGAACTAGGCTACTACGAATGATATAATTTCTATTTTCAGATGTATTTGTGGTGTGGAGATTTCATGTTCACCGTATTAGCGTCTATATTTTGGGTGCTCGCATTCGAATCGCCGATGATTGGCATCGAGAAATTGATCTTTGGTAAAGGTGAGATAGATAATCCCCGCTAATCCACACAATCTACACATACTTTCCATAATTCCAGGCAAACCCAAGCAGAGGCTGGAAAACCAATGAGAAGCTCCGACAATCGCAACTAGTTTAATGTATTTATTGTTAGCCTAAATAGAAATAAACAATCATACAAATCAATTTGTTACAAATAAACGTTTACTAGGAAGTCCACCTGTTTGTTTACATTTGGAACTCGTAATTGCGATTGTATTAATCATTTTTATTTTGAAATCGCTTCTCTCCTTTGCGCTCGTTTAATCTCGATCGAGACTAGTTCGATAACGTGGAACAAAAAAAAATGTGTACTTGGTACTGTTATCTTTACAAGTGCAGAGGGAGATGTATATAATATAGCTGAATTTTTTTTGAAGAAGACCAGTAGTGAACAATCTTTGCAATTTTCAAGTTACACAATTTATTTATAATATTTTTTTCGAAATTTTAACTTCTGCTATTTTGAATATGTCTTGGAGAGGAGTGCTGGCTGTAGTCTTGTTTGTACTCTCCTGTTCTGGTGATGCTCAAGACCGAAAGTATGGAATCTTGCAATGGCCGGAAAATGGTGCAGTCATCTCCAATTTAGAATGCAAGAAGCAGATGGATCTGTTGCACGATCATTTGGAGAAACAAATACCGTGGGCTTATAAAAGTAAGAACCTTTTCTTCTATTCCACAACAATTGCATTGTTTGGTAACATTGTAACATTATTCTACTATTAACTGTGTCGCATCTTATTTTCACAAAAGTTACACAAAAGTTTTAATGTTTAATGGTAAAATCTTATAAACCTTCTGGTATTAACTACATTTTTAGTAACTTTTTGTTAATTTCAGACTTGATACTTTAAAAATTTATTTAAAAAAATGAAGATCAGTTTTTAAATTATTGCTTAGCAACAAATAACAATAAATATCTGATCTGCTTTGGAAAATATCATTTCCCGAAAATTTTATACTAGATTCTCAATTTACATATTTTATTTGCCGTTATTTACCATTAAACAAAAATAAACTGAATTAAGTTAAAATAAAAAAAAGAACTTAACTAATTATTATTATGTTTTGAATAATAATTATTATTACCTAGCAACCAAAAATAATTTTGAATATGTACTTTGAAAATATTTTTATTGGCACATTAATATAAAAATAATTGTATATTTTTTTATTTTTATCAAATAAATTAATAAAAAATCTTCTTTACGTGTTTATATGTACTAAACGGAAAGTACTGAACAATTGAACGTTTTCTTTAGGTAGATACTTAGTGTTTATATATAGTTGCTTAGTAACCAAACATCACATTAGAAGAAACACTAATTATATACACCTTTGAAATATCCTTTTCAACATTTTAATACATTGAAATACATTTATTTTGAATACACGTTAATTTTAACGAAAATTAGATTTTTTTTATTGTTTATTCAATTGTATAGTTTAATTAACTTAAAAAAATACTAAACAAATGAAAGTACTCTTTACGTATTTCTTCAATTTTTATATAATTGCTTAGTTGATAATTTGATATAGTTGAAAAATTGATAAGTTTTCTATAAAATTGTAGATTTGGTTAGTAGTTTTGTTTTTATTAAGAAGTATGTTAAATAAAGGTAAACCAATCAAAAAGCTTTTCGTTACGTATTAATTCAATTTCCATATTATTGCATAGCAACAAATAAAAAACAATTAAAGCAGTGCTAATCTGATACACTTCGAAGAGATTATCCGAAATGCGTGTATATTGGATTATTATGTAATTGCATGAAATTTCTTAATTTCCTGAATCAATACATTTTTGCTATTATGATTAATATTATGATTCATTTACAATTTTATATTAAATTGAGGTGAATAATAATGATTTACAATGATATTAATGGTGATCATGAAATAACAACATGCCGTGTTTTGATGCGTCTGGAATTATCAATTTTCTGTAGAAAAAATAAAAAAAAATTGTACATAAAAACGAGACAAACTAGTTTATCTACTTAATAAACAAATCAATCATAACATTTTTATCAGGTGCTCGATACGTTCGTGAAAAGTATGTTCGTACTACGAATAAAAAAAAAAAAATAAAATAATAACATCATATTATGTAGATCGAAGCTGAGGCGCGTCGAGTGGATGTTTACAAATCTAGATCGTAGTCGAGTGTTAACAATATATTTAATTGATTGCTATCAGATGAGAAGCAGTTTGGCGGAACGCGCGCTTAATCCGAGATTCGGTTAGGGGAATAACACGGAGATTTTAATCTCGAATCGCTCCAAAGATTAACGCATACCAAAAATAATCTTCGAAGATTAACGAGAGATTAATTCTTCTTTTTTGCAGTGATCGACTCATCGTCGAAAATCAACTATGGAATCCTCACTGGAAACGTCATGGACTTTGGTAACTTCGACGAATGCATGGCCGTTTATCATAAAGACAAAGAGACGGGAATCGAAATCCGCCCGAAGTATTGCACCTACAGTTTAATGTTGTTCTTTCCGAATCCCATCAAAGGTGATCCCAAGGAGCGCAGCAGTTTGCATTACAGTAAAGTAAGATGATTGTTTAAAAAAAAGTTAAGAAGAAATTGGTGCTAATACGATTTGTCTTGTCAGGAGGTTGAGATATTCGCGCCAAAGATGAACAGATCTTCCACGGTACAGGAGGATTACATAACGTTGGCTCTATCCCTGTGCTTGCCAAGCGCCTGCAAACCAAGCGAAATCGAAGCTTACATTCCTTCGGTTTACGACATGAAGACCTTCAACGATGACATGTGTCAAACACCGGAGACGGGAAAAGAAATCGATACCTCCGACATAATCGCAATGTAAGCATTCATACAAAAAGACAATAATAATTTAATCTACAATAAGTTTATTTACATTTCCAGTGTTATTCTATCTATCATAATGCTGTGCGTTATTCTCTCGACGACCTACGATTATTACCTGCTGAGAACGAAGAAAGGTAATTGATTGGAAATGCGAAATGATTGCAGTTATTATACAATTGTTGTTTCAACAGAATCACCACATCTCATCCTGTTGGCGTTCTCAGTGTTGACCAATGCGAGGAAAGTGCTGAAGACCACTAAAAATCCTGATCAGCTCATGTGTCTGAACGGTCTGAGAAGCATAAGCATCATGTGGGTGATGGGTGGACATCGTTATTCCATTCAACCTTACATGCCGCAAATCAATAAGAATCACATCGACACGGTAAGTTTTTTTTATACTTTGTCCACTTTATTTTATTTGATAATTCAGCAAAACATGCTTTGGTCAGTCCTGATTTGATCTATAACTTTGATAGATAAAAATTAAGAAAAAAAGAACACAAAATTAGTTGAGTTCTCAAATAATTATCTGAATTTAACATTGTAATTATTTATTTTCCTTCAAAAATTATTTCAAATTTTTAAAACTAAATTTTCTTTTCATTTTTCTAGTGGATGAAACAACCTGGCAGCCAGTACATCTTGGGAGCACCGATCGCCGTGGACACTTTCCTCTTCATCAGCGGTTGCTTGATGGCTTACGGCTTTATCAGATCTCAGAGTAAGCCGAACGCAAGGTTCAACGTGTTCATGTACTATCTTCATCGTTACCTCAGGTACTTAAATCTTACTTAAACTCAACTCTCTTGATCAAAACTGATTTCAATAATCCTTCCGCAGAATAACTCCGGCTTTGGCTATCGTATACTTGGTCCACGTATCGATCATCAGACATCTATCGGATGGTCCGATGTTCCCGGAGATCTTCAACACGATCCGCGATAACTGCTTGGAATATTGGTGGTCAACGTTCCTCTACGTTCAGAATTACGTTAACATGGATAAAATTGTAATTAACAATTCCAGTTGATGGTTTGAATCGAATATTTATTTTAATTTGCTTTGCAGTGTCTTCTTCACACTTGGTACCTTTCCATGGATATGCACATGTTCTTGGTATCTCCGATCCTGTTGATTCCTTTGGTCAAGTACACCAAAGAGATGATTTACGTGCTGAGCGGGCTTCTGGTAATTTCGATTGTCTGTCCTTTCTTGATCGTCTACTTCTACGAGATCAAAATGTTCGATGATTACTACTACGACTATTATTACTACGTTTCACACACGAGATTGGCGCCGTGGCTGATCGGTCTCCTCTGCGGTGCGATCATTTCCATCTACAGGGACAAACCTTTCAGGATCAATTGGGTAAGTTTAGAGCTCAATTTTTTCCGAACAAATTAAGATTAATCTATTTTCGTTTGCATTATAGATTACCAACGTCATTATTTGGACGGTTGTGCTGTTCGGAATGATCAACATAATCTACTGGGGAAACGACGTTGCCAATCATTACAACATCTGGAGCACTTCCTTCTACTTATCCTTGCACCGAGCTGCATGGGCCGTCGGTTTAAGCTGGATCACATTCGCCTGCCTCAAAGGATACGGAGGTAAACATCTTAGAATCTTATCAAATCTTAATCAATTAATTAACATTATTAATGAAATTTCAGGTTTCATAAATTGGATCTTGTGCCTACCGATTTTCCAAGTCATCGCCAGATTGAGTTTCTGCATGTACCTGGTGCACTTCTCCGTGCTGGCTGTGAGTTTAGCCCGAATCAGGACTCCCTCCGTCTTCTTGGATTACGAAATGGTAAGTAATCTTAAACTATTAATAAAAAAAATCAGATGTCTAAACGATTTCATTTACAGCTGTACTCGTGTTTCGCTGATGTCTTTGTAACTTTAGTCGTGGGTTTTGTTTGGGTGCTTCTCTTCGAATCTCCAATGGTCGTTCTCGAGAAGATCATTTTCTCCGGAGCAGGAAGGAAGCCGAAAGCACCGAAACCCGATGAAGAGATTGCCGTGAGGAGGCTGACCGACGTGGAGGAAATCACTAAAATCATGAGATTGAATCTCATGAAATCGAAGGATCCTGAAACGCCGATTGATGTCGTCGTAAGCGACGTCAAGGGAGAAGAGTGAAACTGAATCATCCAACGATTATTATTATTATTTATTATTAGTTTTTAAGTGACACGTAAAGTCTGATCTGTTCTTTTTTTACTTTGTACATCTATTTTTTTTATACTCTATTTATTTATCGAATTATTAAAAAGAAAATTTGTAATGCAAATAAGAAAAAAAATTGTTTGATTTCTTGAAATTCCTTGATTTGAAAATCGCATAGACCGAGTAATAAGATTCGCCAATATCCCGTACTGTTTGAAACCGGACTAATCGAGGAACTAAATACATACAAAAAATAAACCGCAGTTGACTGTATAAAAAACGATAATTTATGTATACAAAAATAATTATGTGTACTATTTATTTATATTTTGATCTATTCATATTTTGTTTTGTTTTGACATTTTCACACATGTCCAAAGTGAAGAATCTTTACTTATCAAATCCGGACTGTGTGAGTTATAGCTGTAGTCTATTTTGTTATTTTAAAATGCAAATAACTAAGTAAACTTTATTCATTGAATTATTTTGTTAATGCTGAAAATGTTAATGCAAAAAAAAATAAGAATTTTTGTTTGATTTCTTTAAATGTTTGTGATAAAACTTCAGATAAGAGGAAAGTATTTTATTTATTAAATTGCATTTTTATAATAGAAACCATTTTGCATGCAAATAACTTACAATTTTTATATAATTACGTAAGATTATTCATTTGATAAAACACAAGTAAAGCAATACAAATAATTTTATAGAATTATATAAAAAAAAACTAAGATTTTTTTGTCTGAATTTTTACAATTTGTTATTCGAAAAATACAAGCAATTTATTTATATTGAATTGTTTTTAAATTCATGAATATTACAATGTAAAAATTTTATAATTTTGTTTGATTTCTTATGATCATTGTTCTTGAAAAATGCAGGTAAGAGTATGCAAGAGAATTGTAATGCAAATATTTTATAATTTTGTCTGATTTTTATACTGGAATTTCGAAATGTATGTTTGTATGTTTTTTGTTAAGATTATTTAGAAAGCAACTTAAAATTGTACTATATTTGAAGTATTGAATTATTTTTGACTTTTTAACAATCCTTATTTGAGAAACACAGGTAAAAAGACACTGGATTTATTGAATAAGAATATTGTGTCCTATATTTTGAAGTTTCCTTATCGGAAAAACACAGGTAAGAGGATTAGAAAATATGTTTTCTATAGTTGCGAATTTCCATTAGTTACGGACCTGTCGTATAATGCACCTGACGTTTTTCATTCACTTCAGTACATTCTCTTTGTACAATAATATTTGTTTACATGTAAAATTGCGAGTGCAATAAAAAGAATATTCATTTGATTTACAACTCGCCCAGAGTAAGGAAACCAAGACCTTGTTGTTCATTGCTGACATATTTTCAAGAACTCACCTTGAGTTTTAACAATGCGTTTATCCACTTTGGTTCACCATGTTATGAATATTTATGACAATAATGTATTTACGTAATGTTTTTAGCTGTTGAAGTTAATGATTGATGGTCTTTTCTTAGTAATAAAAAAAAACAATTAATTAGCTAAATATTTTAACCATATACGTGCAAATAAATTTGAATGTAGTGAACGCAACAAAAAACTCCTGCTACATCATTTTTAAAACTTGTGCACATATTATGTGTATTTTTAAATATGTTTCACTATACTAGTAAAAATCCATTAAGCGAGGTTCCACTGTATGTGCAAATAAATTAGAATGCAGCGAATGGATTTAACAAAACTCGACGAGTGCAAAGGAATGCAAGAAAGAAAAAAACGAAGACGATTCTTATAATGCGCATAAACGATGAATGAAGAGTAGTAAAAACATAAAAAAAAAGATGTGTAGAAAATTCCATGTCGAGTCTAGACGATAAGATTTTGTTTTATTCCAAATAACATCGTGGAGGAATGAACACAAAAAGCATACATTATTTCAATTTCAACGCTATTTTTTTACATATGTAACTTGTCAAGTAACGTTTAGTGTGTAAATGCAACTTGACAATTTTAATTTATATTCACACAGTCCGAATATTTGAACAAATTAATATACTTGATACGTTACTTGACAAGTAAGTAATTTACACATGTTATATTGTAAATTACAAAAGTTATATAATACTTTATATTATAATCACGTACAGTAATACTTTGCTTAGGCGGCTTCGATCAGTGCGGATTCATTGAAAAATTCAATTCTTTTGGTATCTTAATGTAATTTGTAAATTTTAATAAAATAAATTTATTGAACAAAATCATTGATGATTTTTTTTATTATGATTAATTATTTATTTATACAATTTATATTACTCACTTTTATTAGGATTAAGAAGAATATTTGTTTTTTTTGTCATTGAAAGCAACATTTTATATATTTACTCGTAATTTACTAAAAAAAAGTAATACAATGCAGTGTATTTTCTACAACATTTGTTTCACCCATTCCAATAAGTGACGTAGTTTCTAATAATAAGTCAACTATTAACAAATATACATTATTCTCTCGAATCTAACAATGAAGTACACTCAAACCAGTTTTTACGTGATAGATTGGTTTCTGTAGAATCTGTGTAAAACAATATTGTTTACAAATATATACAGCGTTTTAACTATGTAGTTTTTTTTTTAGAATCGTGACTTAGAAACCGTTTTTTCTGGCTCTATTTTTTTGTATTAAATTGCAATGAGAGGAGCCATTCCGTCATCATCTCTATGATTTTCTGAAAACAGATCGGAAGTGGGCACAGACTACCCCTATTATTCCATCATCCTCATGAAGTCAACTAGATTTTCATCTTTGGTGGCAAATAATCGCAAGTTGTGTAGAAATGTTTGTTAGCACAGTTTAGTCCACAGATATCATTTATCCTAAAATTAGGTGTGATTAAATGAAGAACAAAACTCGCAAACAAACTAATGTTTTTATGAAAATTTACATTGGCTAAAACTGGCCAAATACTAAAGCTTCAAGTTTACAGCCATATGATTGGTACTTGACATCGAAAACAGTATAATTAATTAAGAAAATCATGTTTAAACTGCGTAGTTTTTTTAGAATCATGGTTTTCTCAGGTTGAAGCTCTTTTTTTTTATTAATTTGCAATGAGAGGAGCCTTTTCGTCATCACCTCTACGATATTCTTCTAATAGAACATAGAAAACATTATAATTTATTAAAAAAAATCACGTTTAAACTGCGTTGTTTTTTTTTTAGAATCATGTGTAAGAAATTGGTTTTCTCAGGTTGTAGCTCTTTTTTTTATTAATTTGTAATGAGAGGAGCCTTATCGTCATCATCTTTATGATATTCCTCTAATAGAACATCGAAAACATTATAATTTATTTAAAAAAATCACGTTTAAACTGCGTAGTTTTTTCAACATCATGTGTAAGAAATTGGTTTTCTCAGGTTGAAGCTCTTTTTTTTTAATTAAATTGCAATAATATGATCTATAGGCAGAAACAATCTCTATTATTCCATCATTCTATTGAGGTTTATCAACTATAATTTCATCTCTAATGACAAATAAACGAAAGTTGTGAAGAAATTTTTGTTAGCACAGATATGATTTATCCTATAATTAGGTGTGATTAAATATAGAAAAAAAAAACTCGTAAACAAACTAACGTTTTTTGAAAACTCACATAATAATATGTACATCAAGCAAGTAAAACTTGAAAGCTAAAACTGACTATATAAGAAAGGTTTAAGTTTACAGCGTACATAATTGTTACTTAACATCGAAAACATTATAATTAATTAAAAAATCACGTTTAAACTGCATAGTTTTTTCAATATTAAGTGTAAGGAATTGGTTTTCTCAGGTTGAAGCAACATCAAACATGTAAAATTCAAAGTCTAAAACTGGCCAAATAAGCAGGGTTTAAGTTTAAGTGAGCTGTAAAAAACAAATGCTTTAAGTTTTATAGAAACGTAGTTTCAATTCGAAAAGAATGGTACAAATTAAAGGAATACAATTAACATTTATATTAAATCGTTTCGCAAAAATGTTCGATGTGGGCAGCATGCAGAGTTTCTCAAACTATGGAATGGGATAATTACTAAGTAAATAATATCCTACAAAATAAACAAAGTGTTCCGTTGCAGGAAAGGTTTCTTAGGTTCAAAAACGTTCACGTTTCTTAGGTTCTGTTTTTACCTGAGAAGTAGAGAAGAAAGGGGGTGGGATTTGTGTTGGTATATAAACCCCGAAAATACACCCCAAAAGCGCATTCGACTTTAAAGCTTTGCTGCTAGCGCAATTACTGACTTTCTCACTTGAATAAACACAATTTCAAACTACTCAATTCAAGTAAGTAAAACATCTAAGAGAATGAAAAATATCTAATTTTTAATCTTTTTTTTTGTAGAATGGCCAGTAAATACGTATTCTTAATTTTGGCTACAATCGTCTTCGCTGCATTAGCTCAAGAAAATCCATCTGAACAAGACAATTTCGTTGCTCATGAAAATCTCCAGCAACCTGGAACTTATCCAGAAAGCAATTACGATGGATATTTGGTGGTTGCAGATTATAATGAGAAACCGCAAACCTTTTTAGCATCTTTATTACCAAAAGCAAAGGTAAGTTCATATTATAAATTAATTAACTTTATTTTTAATTGTATTATTTTTATAGTTGGCAACACAATTATCTCTCAGAGTAGTCACAACTGTGGCTCTCTACACCGTAACTGCTTTTTCGTTTTTGGCAGTCTTCGGAATTATGGCTAGTATCGTGTGCACTTTTACTCCAGTTTGCTACAACTTTCAATTGTGGATCGCCGGACTGAGGAACGTCGAAAGTATGCGTTCTTTGGTGAACACCGATTACATCGATGCTGCTGCGAATTTCGTGCAAGAAGCCGTCCTCAAGTACAAAAGATTACAAAGAGCCATCCATACTGGATATTGATTCGTACTCTCGATTATGATTGAAGTAACTACTTTATTTTTTTCTTTGTTACGATATTTCTATTGCACATATTGTAACTAGAAACGTGATATAAAAATGATATATGTAAATGAAATAATGAATATAAATAATAATAAATAAATATATATGCAACAACAAATTAATTGTATTTTAAATTAATATTTCCTTGAATTGAATACGAATGTATTTTACATCTACTTTATTGAAAATTGTTTTTTCCATGACAAACAAATAACATAAACAAAGATGGCAAACTTGACATTTGTCATTAACCAATTTATTAATTTACGTCAATTATATGGAACAACTAACAATTAACATTTAGCAAAAGTTTTATTTGTATATAAATATTTTTGATACTTAATATGAGCTTTTTATTACAATAATAATTTGATAATCTTTGATAATTCATACCTCAGTCAACGTTGCTTTGATAAAACGAAGCCCAAAATTTCAAAATATGGCTAGAAGTTATAATATAAGAAATACCAATAAAATAATGAATCATACCAAATCATGAAAAAAAATTCTATGTCAATATCGAAGAAAAAGTAAATGAAGAAAATTTAAGAATTTGACAAAAGTCAAATTGGAATTGAAAATGCTTTAATGCTTTTTATTGAAATAATCCAAGATTATTAAGAGATTAGTGTTAAGTGAAAGACAAAAAAAAATATAAACAATTATCTTTCATGTTGATTAATTATTAATAAAACTTCTTTGAAAAATTCTGTGGAATGTATTTTTGCCCCTGAAAACGAAGTTTGATAATCTTTGGTTGATAATCTTTGATAATTCATACTTCAGTCAACGTTACTTTGATTAAGGCAGGAGTGTACTTTTGTAAACCAATGGAAATTTGATTTCCATGACAACACAAATAATTTAAAAACGTGTCATCGTTTGACATAATTCAATCATTTACGTCATTTATAAGGAACAACTAATTTGATAAAAATACTTTTTAATAATTTTGATATTTCATAACTAAAAGTTAAGTATTTACATAATTGACAAAAAAATGTAAAGAAAAGTTATATGATTCAACAAAAATGTTTATTGTTACAGTGCAATAACATAAATATTTCTTATTAAATAAGTATAGTTTATATCTTTTAAATTGATATTTTCTACTCAATAAGAAGGGGCATTTCTTATCATCTTTCTTTATAAATGAAGGATTTTCAACTTTTAGTTTCATAAAAATACAAATAACAAAAAAATGTATTATCAATGACAGTTGACATAAATTAATTTAGATCACACAAACAACATACGTAGCTAGAAATTAACAAAAGGATCATTGACAGAAAAAATAATACTCTTCAATTAACTTGATAATATTGCATATTGTTATTATTAAATATGTGACAAAAAAAAACAGAAACGTCACACTTAATCATTAGCCTACTTAGACCTGAATTATTAAAATTATATTTACATTTTTATATAGTTTTTATATCCAAAATCATTACATACATTTGCAATTATTTTATTCATTTCATTCAGACTTAGACATCTATATTTATAAACTTTCATTATTTATTTTTGATTAATTTGGTATACTAATATTGATATTACATAATTTTTTATAGTAATATTATCTCAAACTTATACCACATTATTCGAATAAACTGATGACAATTGATAATTTTCCTGACATGAAAATTTAACAAGTCCTATGGGATACAAATTTTTCTTTTCATATTCTTCTCAAAAGAAATGTAGGTAATAAGAATTTTCCTATTTCAATTTTTATGAAATATACAACAATTGAATTTTGTGAAATGTCTAAAAACACCGCCGTTCCTAATCTTCCTTACCTTAAAGTTATCCGTAGTTCAAAGAAAATTTTACGACATCTTTCCTGCATTATTATCTTAAGAGGTTACCGAAATTGCACTTAGTCTAAGGTACGATAAGATATAATAATGAATGTACGTTTATTTTTAGGGTCGTTTAGGTACCTAACTTTAACAGGTTAGGATTGTGGGTAGATTTAGCGAAAACACTGTATACAATAAAATAATGGAAGGCGGAAAAGTAGGATCAGGTGCCGAAAATGTAACCTGCCACTTCTCGGATGTGCGGATTGGAAATTCTTTTAAATTTAGTCATCTTTGAAAAAAAAAAACGTTTTTACAAAGGTTTACTAAATGTAAGAAGAGTTTATGGTTATTGTATTGTATTCCAATGTATTACAATTTTTATTATTTGTTCATTTCTTTTCTTATAAACATAAAATACAGGTGGTATAGCAATATCTTAGATAGTGCGGCTTCGAACAGTCCGGATTCATTATAAAACTGTTTACAAATTTCAATGCAAACTTTTAAAAAGGTTTACTCAAAGAAATCACATTTTATAGTTATTGTATATTTCCTATTACAAAATTTATTATTTGTTCATTTCTTTTCTTACAAATAAAAAATACAGGTGGTATAGAAATATCTCAGATAGTGCGGTTTCGAATAGTGCGGATTCATTATAGAACGGTTTAATTATTTCAATGCAAACTTTTACAAAGATTTACGCAAAGAAATCACATTTTATAGTTATTGTATATTTCCTATTACAAAATTTATTATCTGTTCATTTCTTTTCTCACAATCAAAAAATACAGGTGGTATATCTATATCTCATATAGTACTGCTTCGAATAGTCCGGATTTATTATAAAACTATTTACAAATTTCAATCCAAACTTTTTCAAAGGTTTACTGAAAGAAATCATATTTTATAGTTATTGTATATTTCCTATTACAAAATTTATTATTTGTTCATTTCTTTTCTTACAAATAAAAAATACAGGTGGTATAGAAATATCTCAGATAGTGCGGTTTCGAATAGGGCGGATTCATTATAGAACGGTTTAATTATTTCAATGCAAACTTTTACAAAGATTTACGCAAAGAAATCACATTTTATAGTTATTGTATATTTCCTATTACAAAATTTATTACTTGTTCGTTTCTTTTCTTATAAACATAAAATACAGGTGGTACAGCAATATCTCAGATAGTGCGGCTTCGAACAGTCCGGATTCATTATAGAACTGTTTACAAATTTTAATGCAAACTTTTACAAAGGTTTACTCAAAGAAATAACATTTTATAGTTACTGTATATTTACTATTACAAAATCAATTATTTGTTCATTTGTTTTCTTTTCTTACAAACAAAAAGTACAGGTGGTATAGAAATATCTCAGATAGTGCTGTTTCGAACAGTGCGGATTGATTATTGAACGGTTTAATTATTTCAATGCAAACTTTTACAAAGGTTTACTGAAAGAAATCATATTTTATAGTTATTGTATATTTCCTATTACAAAATTTATTATTTGTTCATTTCTTTTCTTACAAACAAAAAATACAGGTGGTATAGAAATATCTCAGATAGTGCGGTTTCGAATAGTGCGGATTCATTATAGAACGGTTTAATTCAATGCAAACTTTTACAAAGTTTATAATTATTGTATATTTTCTATTACAAAATTTATTATTTGTTCGTTTCTTTCCTTGCAATCAAAAAATACAGCTGGTACAGGAATATCTCAGAGAGTGCGGTTTCGAACAGTGCGGACTCATTATTGAACGGTTTAAAAAAATCAATGCAAACATTAATTCAGCATAACATGAATAAATTCTAAAAACATATTACAGAAAATCAAGTCTCTTCTCTTCGTGTACTGTTTTAAAATCCGGTTCTAAAAGTATGGAATATTGGCGGAATAAATTACCCTCGCTATGAGAATTTTTGCTCTATTTCATAAGCTCGTGAAAAGAAAATTGTGATAGATACAAATTTCTATTAGAATGTAGTTTTGGCTGTATTTATAGTTTTCTTAGTTGTAATTAGCATTTTTAGTAACGATTATTATTACGTATTGCATTCTTAATATTTATTTTTACATTCATTTATTTAATTAACACAATTCATCTATTCAATTAACACATCAGAAATATTAAAAAAAAAAACAGAGTAATAAGATTCTTTAGTTCTCTTCATAGTCAGTCCTTCTTTATTGAATTGTTGAAACTTTAGTAATTAAAGTAACTTATGAACATTTCCATAACAACTATTAAAAATTGTGAGTAGCTAAACTTGCATAAACATTTCCATAGCAACAATTACACATTGTGCGTTTGAAGATAAAATTCTATTAGTAAACTAATGTTGAAGTTTGTACTTTGACTACTTGATTGTAGTATAATGAAATACAACGAGAAGAGAATGTTTTTATGAGCTTTAAATGTTTGTTAGATAGAAATCTTAAAATCTACTCATATTACAGTTTGTAATGTTGTTTGGTATTAACAACTGTAATTGGTATGCTTGATAATACAATTACTAAATATTACTTGAATACTTTATTCAGATTTAAGAAAATATACAAATATTATAAAAAATAAACCAAAGAAAATTTGTTAAATTCTGTTCTTTATTAATATCATCATCATCAATTATACATTTACACATTTACAATTTCGTACAAATTTCAGTAATACAAGTCATTAGTAATCAGAAGTAACAGCTCTTTGGAGTCTCTTGAACTTGGTTATGGCATGATGTACGGCATCTTCAGCAGCGTTTAGGTTGTCCCAAGAAAGCATTTCATTGGATCTCCCAAATCCAGCATACCACATTTGGAAATTAAAGCAGACTGAAGTGAAAGAGCACAGGATGCTGAAGCCGATGGCAAGAGTAGATAAAATAGCAAATGCACCCATGGTGTAGAAGGCGATTTTAGTAATGAGTCCAACAGCTATATTAGTTGCCATCTAGATAGAAAAAATAAATATTTAGAATATCGTTCATATTTAAAATACAATGATAATGCTTACCTTAGTTTTGGGTACAAAAGTCTCTAAGAACCCTGGCTCTTCGTAGTTTTCAACTGGTACCAAATATCCATCGTAACTGTTTTCAGGATAAGTGTCGGATTCGGGAAATGTTGCATGAGGAACGTAAACAGCCGTTGTAGATGATGCCTCAGGTTTACTTTCAGGTGTGTAAACAGGGCTAGCTTTAGTTAAAGCAAGGAAAAAGAAGGCAAATGCGAAGATGAATTTAACTGCCATTCTGGAATGAAGAATTAATTGTTAAAATTTAGAAAATTGAGAAATATTTGAAAAATTTTACTTACTTGATTCGTGTCTGAAGATTTTTAGCAGGTGTTGTCCGTGAATGTTTCTGAAGGAGTGATGTTTCTGGGGTAGTTTTACCGAGTTTATATACCACCTCAACCACCCCCACCTGTCTCAAATCTATTATCGCTCCAACAGGTTGTTGACAACCGTGCAGATTCTCAGAAGGAAAAAATGGTTTTTAAAATCCAAGCAATGATGAAAAATGATGTTACAAAATCAAATAATAACATAAAATTGAAATATAAATTTTTTTATGTTATTAAATATTTTATTAATTTAAAAGTAATGTTATTTTGACAATGTGAAAATTCCATTATTTCTTATTCAAGGTATAAATCAGCGATAGCTACAAATCTCTAAATTTTTATTAAATTATTTATAATAGTAATTAGTCTAATTTATTTAGTAAAATGAGATGATACTATATAATTTGGCAGTTCATTATATGTAAATGACAATACCTACAAATAAGGAAATAAACTTGTAGTAAAGTGTTTGCATTTAATTAATGTATTTATAGCTATAACAAGCAGTCGTGGGTTCGATCCCCACAAGTGACGAGACAATATAACAAGCAGTGTTACAGTAATTCGGTAAAACTCGAAATACTACTTTTTCGGATGATCAAAACAAATTTTCTTCAAATTTTACAACAAAAATATAATGTATAACAATATGCAGTAAAATTACAACAACCACAAATTTGTATATTTAAATTTAATTAGTGTATTTGTTATTAGTGTATATATATGGAATAATACAAAAAAACATGAAGTTACTGCTTTTTTGATATTTTCAAATGGCAGTTATAATTTTTATTGCATAAACGACTATGTATCAAATAGTACTATTTATGAGAACATAAATAATTTTTAATGATTAGTTGAGTAAAATCAATATGATCTACATAAATATTTTCAATATGATAGCACAACATGATCAAAACAGCATAGAAAGTTGTTTCGTAAAAAGATGCTTAGATTATTATTTTGAAACATTTTCTTGTAATTCGACAGAATAGCACAGCTAATTGATTACAGCTACAAAGATGAAAGTATACACATGTTAAACTTAAATATTTGGCTTTATTTAGAAAATAATGAATTTGTAACTAGCAGTGTTAAAGTAATTAGGTAAACTGCGAATCACTGCAATTTTTGAATTTTGTTTATTACAGAAAACATGTTATAGCTATATAATTTGGTGAATATTTAAACTTAATGCTTGGATTTAATTAGTCCAATCATATTTTTAATTATAATATTTTCTTAGAGAGTAATTTAATGAAATAAGATAACTCAGCATACAAAAATAACGTATTTACAATTATAAAACTTCTAGACTGGATTAATTGGTCATATCTTTTATTCATTTTTTTACACATTTCAAAATACACGTTGATATTAATATGACAGTTGCAATTGTTATTTGACATAAATAATTATATGTCAAATATAGTTTTTCAAAAATAGTTTTTACTTATTAATTCAGTAAAAACAAATAGATTATTGTTAGAAAATATTGTTTTAAACATCTTTATTGGACATAATTATGATCAACCAAAGTCTTCCTACCCTTACACAAATATTTTCAAAATTAGTATAAAACACAGAAAATTCGTTATATTTGTATGTTTATTAAAAAATAATCAATTTACACATTTACAATCTCGTCCAAGTTTCAGTAATAGAGGTTATTAGTAATCAGAAGTAACAACTCTTTGGAGCATTTTGAACTTTGTTAAGGCATTGTGGACGGCATCTTCAGCGGCGATGATGTTATCAGTAGACAGCAAAGATCTCTGATTTGTGAGATCCAATGGAAATCTTCCAAATCCGGCCCACCACATTTGGAAATTGAAGCAGACTGAAGTAAAAGAGCACAGGATGCTGAGGCCGATGGCAAGAACAGACAGAGATGCAAATGCGCCCATGGAGTAGAAGGCAATTTTCGTGATGAGGCCAAGAGCTAAATGAGTGGCAATCTAGAGGAACAAAATGTAATTTAGAATATAGTTTATATTAAATGAATATAATATTGCTTACCTTAGTTTTTGGTATGAAAGTCTCCAAGAATCCAGGTTCTACGTAATTTCCAGCTGGGACCAAATATCCATCGTAACTATTTACAGGATAAGTTACAGGATAAGTGTCGGATTCGAAAAATGTGGCATGAGGAACGTAAACACCCGTTGAAGACGATGCATCGGGTTTAGATTCAGGTGTATAAACGGGATTAGCTTTGGTTAAAGCAAGTGAAAATAATGCAAAGACGAAGATGAATTTAGCTGCCATTCTGAAACGAAGCGATAATTGTTAAAATTTAAAATAGAGATATATATGTACAAAAATTGTTACTTACTTGACTAGTTTATGAGACGTTTTAGCAAGTGTTGCTTGTGGATGTGTCTAAGGTTGTGATGTTGTTAGGGTAGTTGCACCCAGTTTATATACCTCGACCATCCCCACCTGTCTCGATCTTTGCAAGTAACAGGTTGTTGACAATGCATGTTCTTCGAAGGATGAAATGGTTTTTGAAATCTAACAATTGCCGAAAAACTGTTAAGTGATCAAATGTTTATAATTTGCAGTATAATTGTTCTTATATTTCATATTGATGTTACAAAACATTTAGAATATCATAAAGAATTGTAATTGTATTATTCAAGTTATAAAATAGCAACAGCAACAAATCTCACAATACGGGAATATTTGTATATTTGGTTTTAACTAAAAAATTCATAGTTTTAAGTAGAAAACAATAATTTGTGTCTGTTTTTCTTTTGAATTTTACAGTTGAATAGCCAAAATGTAGCAATATTATAATCTTAATAGTTGTAAATAGCATGATTACTGGTCGTAAGAAGATAAAACGCAATTACAGATTTTGACAGCTGTCAAAATCTGTTTTTTATCACTAGAAAGGTTATTTATTTGGCTTTAATTGGAGTATTACCGTTTGTAATTTAGGCTTAATATTAGAAAAAAATTTGCTTTTTTGGATAATTTTGAAAATTTGTTTATTACAAACAAAATAGTTATATAATAGTTCATAATTTAGAGTACTCTCGTGTTAAAGTTCGTATATTAGTCATTAATTAGTGTATCATATTTGTAATTAATATACTTAACAGCTTTTTTACCATACAAAAATCTTGTTTTCATACTTAAAATCTAACGATCGAAGTAGATTATTTTTATATACATCTGTCTCTCGTTTTACACGTTATTTTATTTACACGTTTTTGATTTTACACAGTTTAAAAAATTAATGTTGAAAATTGTGATTGTGACAATGATTCCCATGAAGAAGAATTTGAAACAGTTGCATTTACAGAAAGGACCAATGTGAATGGCTCGAATTGGGAAGAAAATTAATCACGAATCCAATATGATATTAATCACTGCTTGGCTCAATATGATGAGGTCTATATGATCTAATAATGTATTTATTGTGCTTGCAATGTGCTTAACACATTCTAAGAAACATAAAATAATTTATAATAATTTATAATTAAGGAATCTGAAGGAAATGTTAATAACGGATAAAATCTCCTCGGAGTATAAATGTTTCTACTTTAAACATCAAATCTGCGCACAAATAATTTCTTTGTTTATTAATTATGAATTTTTATCAATTTTTTTTTAAGATACTTAAATCCTTTTACATTCAAAAAGTTACAATTTTAATATACGCGTTCTCTTTAGTAAACCATCTAAATCGGGGATAGATGTTTTTAAGGTTCAAGTAAGTAATATTGTAAAGAAAATTGGTTTGATTCCGTTATTTATTAATATCATTAATACCAGTATGTGTCAATGTGCATCTGTGTGTGTGTGTAATATTTTTACAGTTGGCAATATTCATCTGACCTTTTCTTGAGCAGGGATTTGAAAAAAAAAATACAAGCGGCTTTGGTATCCCTGTTTGTAATGTAGGCTTTATATTAGAAAAAAAAACTGCTTTTTTGGATAATTTTTAAAATTTGTTTATTAGAACAAAATAGTTACAGCTTCATAATTTAGAATACTCTCGTGTTAAATTAACATCTTTTTTTTACCATACAAAAATCTTGTTTTCATACTTAAAATCTGACGATCGGATCTAATTTACATTTCTCTACAAATTTCAAAATTGACGTAGATTTTGAAATGACACATAATTGTGATTTGACATGAACAACCTTATGTCAAAAATTGTTTTTTTTAGAAAAAAAAAATAAATTACTAAAATCAAGTAGATTATTTTTATATACATCTATATCTCGTTTTAGACGTTATTTTATTTAGACTTTTTAAGATATTTAATTAATAAAATAATATTGAAAATTGTGATTGTGACAATGATTCCAATGAGAAAGAATTTGAAGTAATTATATTAATAGAAAAATCATCTGTGAATGTATCGATTTAAGAATAAAATAAATAATTGTTGAACAACTATTCTATAAAATATATAAAATAATTAATAATAATATATTTTTAAGGATATAATAATAATGAAGGATCTAACAATGAAATTTGAAATAAATCTTAATCTTGGATTAAATCTCTTCGGATTCTATATGTTTCTATTTTTTACATCAAAACGGCACAAATAATTTTTTTGTTTATTAATTATGAATTTTTATCATTCTTTTCAGGAAACCATGTTAATCGGGGATAGGTGTATTTAAGGTTCAAATTAGTAATATATTAAAGAAAATTTATTTGATTCCATTGTTTATTAATATCAATCATCAATGACCAATTTACACATTTAAAATTTAGACAAATAGAGCTAATTAGTAGCCAGAAATAGCTGTTAGAAAAGCCTTTTGAACTTAGTTAAGGCATTGTGGACGGCTTCTTCAGCGGAGATGACGTTATCAGTAGATACCAAAGATATCAAACCAATCAATCCACAAAATTATGTTAATCGCAATTGGAATTTCAAACCGATTAATAATGTTCATAGTTTCGTCCACGCGACGGATGGTGCAAATATAGTAGCCAATTTGCACAGCGATTATAAGAGTAAGAGCAAAATGAGCTAAATTCTAGAGGTACAAAATGTAATTTAGAATATGGTTTATATTAAAAGAATAAAATATTGCTTACCTTATATTTTGTTATGACAGACTTCAAGTAGAATGGTTTTACAGGATCATTTCCAATACTGACGAAATGCATGTAATCAAATCTGTCTGCAGGATAAGTATTGGTTTCGGGAAATGTAGCATCAGGAACGTAAATACCCGTTGAAGATGATGCATCGGGTTTAGATTCCGCTGTATGAACATGATTGGCTTTGGTTAAAGCAAGGAAAAACAAGGCGAAGACGAACTTAGCTGCCATTCTGGAAAGAAGCAATAATTGTTAAAACTTTTAATAAAGATTTCTTTGAAGATTCTTACTTACTTGATTTGGTAATGGCGATTTTTAGCACGTGTTACTCGTAGATGCTGTGATGGAGTAGTGTTGTTAGGGTATTTTCACAGAGTTTCTTAACCATCCCCACCTATCCCAAGTTTATAATAGGTTTTTGACATCAATGCAGATTCTTAGAAGGAAAAAAGGTTTTTGAAATCTGAGAGTTGCCGAGAAACTGTTAAAAGATCAAATATTTAGAATTTGCAATATGATTGTTTTATATTAATCTTATAAACTATTTAGAATGTAAATGGAAATTATCACAGTACGCAAATTTTATAGTCTACATCGACCTTAATTAGAAACTCATAGTTGTAATTGACAATTTACTACAGTGAAATACCTAAAAACTTTGTTATATCCTATGGTTCAAAATCGGATTACAATTGAATGTTGTCTGATGTAGAGTCTGAGAGTTGTAAATAAATCAATCCAACGGGTTTTTTCTTATGATATTTATTAATATTCGTTAAACTAGGTTCAAGTGTTTGCTTTATTATATAAACTAATAATATGTTTATTACTAAGGCTTTGTAGTTGTTCCTTTAATCTTATTACTAAGACTAATTTCTTCTAACGGTTAGACAAAACAATCTAACAACATTATAGTCTGCTTATCCTAAGAAGATAAAGCGCGAATACTTTTTTTTGAGAAATAAGAATTTTGAAAAAAATAGATTACTATAGCCATAAAATAATAATAACAAATCTGTGAATACATGAATTTAAAACGTTTTGTATTAAGTATATCATATTTTCATGTATTACTGGATAATCAAGTCGCTAATTGTAATTATCAATAGTTTAATCCAAATATAAATGCATTAATATGCGCATACAGTAATCCCTTTTTATTTAAACACATATTTCCTAACATAATTATTGATTATAAGAACAATTATATTGAAAATTCAAAGCATTTGATCCCTAAACTAATTTCAATTTTTTTTTAACTTTAAGCACAATTTTTCCTTCTAAGAAAGTAACCAACCTGTTTGAATGATAAACCGTTTGAGATAGGTGGGGATGGATGGTATATAAACTCTCTGAAACCACCCCAAAAACATCACATCCTCAGCAACATTCACAAGCAACACTTGCTAAAACCAACATAAACAAATCAAGTAAGTAACATTCTTCAAGTTTTTTTCAATTATTTAACTATTATATAATTTAATTCCAGAATGGCAGCTAAATTCATCTTCGTCCTTGCCTTCGTTTCACTCTCATTAGCCAAAGCTAGTCCTGTTTACTCACCTGATGCATCATCTTCAACGGGTGTTTACGTTCCTCATGCCACATTTCCCGATTCCAAAACTTATCCTGAAAACAGTTACGATGGATATTTGGTCCCAGCTGGAAACTACGAAGAACCAGGATTCTTAGAGACTTTCATACCAAAAACTAAGGTAAGCAATATTATATTCTTTTATTATAAACTATATTCTAAATTACATTTTGTTCCTCCAGATTGCCACTCATTTAGCTCTTGGCCTCATTACGAAAATTGCCTTCTATTCCATGGGCGCATTTGCATCTCTGTCTGTTCTTGCCATCGGCCTCAGCATCCTGTGCTCTTTTACTTCAGTCTGCTTCAATTTCCAAATGTGGTGGGCCGGATTTGGTAGATCTAATGGAATGCGATCATTGCTATCTTCAGAGAACCTAAACGCTGCTGAAGACGCTGTCCAAAACGCATTAACTAAGTTCAAAAGACTGCAAAGAGCTGTTACTTCTGATTACTAAGCGCCTATGTTCCTGAAATTTTTATAAAACTTATATGATATTGAAAATGTGTAAATTGATCATAATATTGATTATTATATTAATAAATAACAAAATTTAGCAAATATTCTATAGTTCCTTAATTATATAATAATTTCGACATATTTTCTTAAAATAGTTAGTATATATAACAGTACTAACTATATTATAATCAAGAAAGCTAATTGTAGCTATTAATATACTAATTAAAGCCAAAATTAAAGGCTTTAATACGCGTGTATTTCGTGTTGACAAATATGAAAAATATATTTTAAAACACAAAAAAGCACTATCTTCACATTCTATATTATTATTCGCCAAGCAAAGATCCTAATGTAAAAAATATATGTTAACACGTTGACGACGGCATGACCCACCGGTGGGTCATAAATTATGTATAATGCACGCACCTGACTGTGTAGAGCCTCAAATATGTTTCGTCAATTATAAACTTTAACACGTTAAGGACGGCATGACTCTGTGGGTCATAAATCATGGATAATTGTTGAATGTTGCTGAATTGTGAATGTTGCTGAAGGAGTAATATTATTGGTCTAGAATATACCATCTCCAAATTTATTATGAGGTAAACGTGCAGATTCTAAGCAGGACAAAATGGTTTTCAAAATGTAAGAATTGTTAAAAACCGTTAAATAATCAAACTCTTAGTATTTACAATATAATTAATACTATATGTCATATTTATGTTATAAAATATTTAATAATCCCCTAATTTGCAATGTCAAAATATGTAAATGTATATGTGAATTTATTATAGTTTATTCATGCAAAATAAATCAGATAAAATGGAAATCTTAAATTACGCGATTATTAAAGTCTCTAAATTGTCATTTATTTAAAGTACGGTGGAACGTGCATAATTCGTTCCAGAATCTTACTCGTCAAGCGAAACAATTTTTCCGATTTAAATTAATGTAAATTACGATTTCCATGATATATTTTTCAAAAAAATATTGAAAAAACATTTTGTATGTTAATGCAAAGAAAATAAAAAAAACGAAACAATTAGTTTATTATTTATGATACACACCCAATTTTTTTAATTCTCTTTTCACACATAATCCGAGACTTCTTTTCTCATCGTCACTTGTTATGCGAAACGTGGCTCGTTAGGCGAGTCATTTCTGTTACAATTAGTTTTGTTCGTTATGCGAATTACTTGTTATGCTTAGTCCTCGATAATCGAGGTTTCACTGTATTCTATGACTACAGATACTTCAAATAATTGGAAAACATTACTTTTTTAATCTGTCTTTTGTTTTCTAATTTGACAGTTTATTAAAACTAAACGATAATTTCTGAAAAATCGACAAAACACCTTACAATAAAACCCGGGTATTTTGATTTAGTTAGAATAATCATAATTAGCATGATTTGTTGTCTTAAAAAAATGAAACAAGAATATTATATTTTTATTATTGACTAATTATTACAATCAAATGACATTAGCTATGGATTTGAATTAGCTTTAATTAGACTATATATTATTTATATAGCGGATTTATATTTTCGGAAGATTTTTAAATTTAACAAAATTGTAACAACTACAGAACTTCGAATATACGCGTATTAAAGCTTGTATATTTGTCTTTAATTAGAGTATATGAGCGACTAATAGCCGAATGGTTAAGTCGCCCTACCATCGATTTCGTGGGCGCCGGTCAGAATTCTGACCAAGGCAGGCCCTTTTGTGAGCCTTCTCCGTGCTTGTAACAATAGAGCCTTCGTTCATCACAGATGGACAGTGAAATGAATGAGGTTCAGCATATGGACCTACGACTAAGTCGATGGACAATGACATTGTTAAGAATAGCAGCAGATATACAGACAAAGGGAATAGTGGAATCGCAGAGCATCAATATACTACAAGACGACAACCAACCAACAAATTGCAGAAGAATAAAATGGTAAAAACTTCCATTGAGAAGTTTACCAAAAAACAAATATCTACCGCCATTATATTTAATTAATGTTCGCAGGAATAATATTATAATTAAATATACTATGATATAAAAAAAAGTGTACTTATTGTATTAACATGCTTTATTCATGAGTAAGGCGAAGACGGTGCTATAAATGAGTGTTTACAAACATAAAATTGGTGAGTTAATGTCAAAAATATAAATATCAGAATACACGTTGCTTTGAAATATTTTGTTACTTAATGTCAAAAACTGTTTTTTATTAATATTTTTTTTATTAAATGATTAATAGTCAATTGCAGTAATTATATTTTTTTATGTTTTATTGTTGTAAATGAAAAAAATGTTTTTTTGTCTATATCGATATATATATTATCCCAATATATAATATTAAAATCAGGTACAATATTTTTCTATATTCAAATAAGTAATAAACTAAAGACAATTCGTTATATTACATTATTTATTAATAAATGTAACTTTACAGATTTAATGATCTCATTTCATTAGATCTCCCAAATTCGCTCGACCGCCATTGGAAATTCAAGCGTAAAATAGTAAAAGAGCACACAGTTGTATCTAGGAATGTAAACGTCTGTTGGAGATGATGCCTTGTGAATGTAAATGTAATCAAAAATTGACAAGAATAAAAATAAAGCAAGGGCAAAGATAAATCTAGATAGCATTCTGAAAGTAAATCATTATAGTTACGATTTGTTAAATATTGATATAAAAGTTACTTACTTGAATGATTTATAAATATTTTTTTCAGCGAGAGTTGCTTCTGAATATTTCTGAAGTTGTGCTCTTGTCGTGGGTAGTTGCACTGAGTGTATGTACCGGAGATTGTAAAAGCTAAACCATCCCCATCTGTTGTTAACTTATAATCTTACCACCAGGTTGTTAAGAGATGTGCAGATTCTTAGAAGGCAAAAATGGTTTTCAAAATCTAAGAATTGCCGGAAAACTTTTAAAATATCAAATATTTGGAAATGTCAAAAGTAATTGTTACTGTATTATAGCTTATTCATTTAATAAAGCAGCTACAGGTACAAATATAGCAATAGGCAATTTCTAAAGCCTCTACATTTGGCTTTAATGAAAGAGTTTATAGTTATAATTACAATAGAGTATTTTTTTAGAGTGATTAATTGTTTCAAATTTGATAGTTTAAATTTCAGCACTAGTAGAAAAGCCCACGTATTTTTATTTAGTTAGACTAGTCATAATTCGCATAATTATCAAAACTAGACTATAGATTATTTATAGATAGAATGCTTAGTATTAAAGTAATGGCAAAACGCGAAATAATAGGAGTATTAGGCCAGCCTATTAATATTTTTTATTTTTTATTTTATGTTAGAATTTATTTATGTATAGAATTTACTTTTTTTCTTTTGTATTGATGTTTGGTCAATAAACTATTAAAGCTTGTACTCATTTGGTGTACTCATTTGTACTTAGAATACACCATTTTTTTTGAGAATAGAAAACATATGTTTTCAAATATACAATTGATTAGATTACTAATCAGATCATTTATACAATTTCTCTAGAAATATTTATTATATTTTGAAATACGATAATTTCGACGGCAAATTTTTGTCAAAAACTGTTTTTTAGAAATACTTTTTTTTTTAAATTATTTTATTGAAATCAGACAGATTATTTTTATATATTAAATATTCAAGTAAAATTCGTTATATTATATTATTTATTAATACAAATAAATTTAAAGATTTACAATTTTGTATAAGTTTCATATACATTTCAAAACAATATAATTAGTAGTCAGAAGTAACAGCTCTTTGGAATCTTTTAAATTTAGTTAAGGCCTTATTTACGGCATCTTCTGCGGCGTCGAGGTTGTCCGAAGAAAGCAAAGATCTCATACCATTGGATCTCCCAAATCCGGCCCACCACATTTGGAAATTAAAGCAAACTGAAGTGAACGTGCAGAGGATGCTGAAGCCGATGGCAAGAGTAGATAATGTAGCAAATGCACCCATGGAGTAGAAGGCAATTTTAGTAATGAGTCCAAGAGCTATATTAGTTGCCATCTAGATAGAAAAAATAAATATTTAGAATATCGTTCTTATTTAAAATATAATGATATTGCTTACCTTAGTTTTTGGTACAAAAGTCTCTAAGAATCCTGGCTCTTCATAGTTTTCAACTGGTACCAAATATCCATCGTAACTGTTTTCAGGATAAGTGTCGGATTTGGGAAAGGTTGCATGAGGAACGTAAACAGCCGTTGTAGATGATGCCTCATCAGGTTTACTTTCAGGTGTGTAAACAGGGCTAGCTTTAGTTAAAGCAAGGAAAAGGAAGGCAAATGCGAAGATGAATTTAGCTGCCATTCTGTAATGAAGAATTAATTGTTAAAATTCAGAAAATTGAGAAATATTTGGAAAATGTTACTTACTTGATTTGTGTCTGAAGATTTTTAGCAGGTGTTGTCCGTGGATGTTGCTGAAGGAATGATGTTTTTGGGGTAGTTTTGCCGAGTTTATATACCACCTGAACCATCCCCACTTGTTCCAATCTTATTACAGTTTCAATAGGTTGCTGTCAAACATGCCAACTCCTAGAAAGAACAAAATGGTTTTTAAAATTTAAGAATTACTGAACAATTTTTAAAGAATCATTTTTTTTACAGAATTTCCATTGAAATAGTTTATAGTCAAGTTAAACAGTGTCTATTTTAGTGTGTGAATATTGGCGGAATAAATTACTCTCGCTATGAGAATTTTCGCTCTATTTCAAAAGCTCATGAAAAGAAAACTGTGATTGATAAAATTTCTATTAAAATGTAGTTTTGGCTGTATTTAGAGTTTTCTTAGTTGTAATTTGCTTGTTTGGTTACGATTATTATTACGTATTGCATTTTTGATATTTAATTTTACATTCATACAATTCAAATTCAATTTTAAAAATGCTTTATTTAGTGTAAAATGCAGATACAATGGTATTTGTTATGAAAGGGTGGCGTACATGTGAGCTTAAGCTCATTTAGCCAGAAACATTCATACAAATAATTCATCTATTTAATTAGCACATATCAGAAATATTTAAAAAAAACAGAGTAATAAGATTCTTTAGTTCACTTCATAGTCCTTCTTTATTGAATTGTTGAAACTTTAGTATCTAAAGTAACTTATGAACATTTCCATAACAACTATTAGAAATTGTGAGTAGCTAAACTTGCATAAACATTTCCATAGCAACAATTACACATTGTGTGTTTGAAGATGAAAATCTATTGGTAAACTAATGTTGATGTTTGTACTTTGATTACTTGATTGTAGTATAATGAAATACAACGAGAAGAGAATGTTTTTATGAGCTATAAATGTTTGTTAGATAGAAATCTTAAAATCTACTCATATTACAGTTTGTAATGTTGTTTGGTATTAACAGCTGTAATTGGCATGCTTGATAATACAATTACTAAATATTACTTGAATACGTTATTCAGATTTAAGAAAATATACAAATATTATAAATAAATAAACCAAAGAAAATTTGTTAGATTCTGTTCTTTATTAATATCATCATCATCAATTAGACATTTACACATTTACAATTTCGTACAAGTTTCAGTAATACAAGTCATTAGTAGTCAGAAGTAACAGCTCTTTAGAGTCTCTTGAACTTGGTTATGGCATGTTGTACGGCATCTTCAGCAGCGTTTAGGTTGTCCCAAGAAAGCATTTCATTGGATCTCCCAAATCCAGCCCACCACATTTGGAAATTAAAGCAGACTGAAGTGAAAGAGCACAGGATGCTGAAGCCGATTGCAAGAGTAGATAAAATAGCAAATGCGCCCATGGTGTAGAAGGCGATTTTAGTAATGAGTCCAACAGCTATATTAGTTGCCATCTAGATATAAAAAATAAATATTTAGAATATCGTTCATGTTTAAAATATAATGATATTACTTACCTTAGTTTTTGGTACAAAAGTCTCTAAGAATCCTGGCTCTTCGTAGTTTTCAACTGGTACCAAATATCCATCGTAACTGTTTTCAGGATAAGTGTTGGATTCGGGAAATGTTGCATGAGGAACGTAAACAGCCGTTGTAGATGATGCATCAGGTTTACTTTCAGGTGTGTAAACAGGGCTAGCTTTAGTTAAAGCAAGGAAAAAGAAGGCAAATGCGAAGATGAATTTAACTGCCATTCTGGAATGAAGAATTAATTGTTAAAATTCATAATATTGAGAAATATATGGAAAATGTTACTTACTTGATTCGTGTCTGAAGATTTTTGGCAGGTGTTGTCCGTGGATGTTGCCGAAGGAGTGATGTTTTTGGGGTAGTTTTACCGAGTTTATATACCACCTCAACCACCCCCACCTGTCTCAAATCTATTATCGCTCCAACAAGTTGTTGACAACCGTGCAGATTCTCAGAAGGAAAAAAATGGTTTTTAAAATTTAAGAATTACTGAACAATTTTTAAGGAATCATTTTTTTTTATAGAATTTCCACTGAAATAGTTTATAGTCAAGTTAAACAGTGTGTATTTTATAAGAAATTATTTTACATTTACGTGCAAATTAAAATTAATTAAGTCAATTTCGTCTATTTATTCAATTAAATTGTGCTAATTTAAGTCTATGAAAATCAGTTAGATCAATGAAAATACAATTGTTATTATTTTTATTCAATACAGTAGAACCTCGCGTAACGAGCAGCTCGCATAATGAGCATTTCACTCAACGAGCAAAATAAATTGCAAGAAAAATGGCTCGCAAAATGGAACATATTACATTAGTTTAAATGGGGAAAATTGTTTCACTATAGGAGTATTTCACTACGTGATATTTTTATAAGTCTATAGGGTGAAATAAGTATGTATAATTAAGTTGACTAAATTGGACAAAATGATATTGATAGCTATTAAACGTAAATTAAACAACGTATTCATCAATTTGAAGAAAATGCTAATATTAGTACAGACAACGTAAATAGAAAATTTTCAATATTTTTTAACACCTATTATATTCAATAAACTGAAATATATACTATAGGAGTAAAAATTTGAAAATTTTGGAATGAATTATGCTATATACGGATTATATCCTAATTTGTCCCATAAAATAACTTTTTTAAGAAATAAATAATTGACTATGTACTTGCAATTGTCGTTTTTAATAGAAATAGGAACCAGTCAAGTTTTTATAATTCAAAATCAAGTTATATTAAATGTATGTAAAATTACAAATTGCAGAATACAAATTTAGATATTTACGAGGAATCAAAATGTGGTTGGAAAATTACATTAAATTCTGTTAGAAAATAATAAATATGTTTGCAGCAAATCAATTTGGTTTTAATTTTCTTATTTTGTTGAATTTTTTGTTAATTTCTTGCAATAAATGTTATTATTGTTGTATAAAAGCTCTTAAGATTCTAAATGTACAATTTAATGTCAACTTTGACATTTTTTTTTTGTCAAATTATATTGTGAAACGTTGGAATACCATCAATATCCCTCGCTGTTTGAATCCGCACAAAGTGAGGACTTAAAAACCGCATAAAATAAACTATAGTAAAAAAAATGTGCATAAAAAAATAATGTTGTGTAATATTTTTTTAGAAATTATTTTTATTTTGCACAATTAAAATTTAGTTTGTTGTGAATTTTGTGAACCGTACTATAATGAATCCACACTGATCGGAGTCGCACTATGCGAGGTGTTGCTCTAATTGAGAAATACATTTTTTTTTATATTAAAACAATGAATTTTAGTTAGGTGAGAAATTTATTTAAAAGGATCAGTATCAAAATCTAATTTGAATAGGAAGGAAATGTAATAAAACTTTAATTTTAATATAATATATTTTATCTAGAAACTCATTTTGATTATCATTTATATTATCAAATGCATTATCATCCAGTAATCACGTTAATGTTATCATTTTGAAAGCCTTTAAGCAAATATAATTTCTATATGTTTCCGTCGACTTCAGTTATAATTAATTGTATACTAACTAAAACGTGTTAAACTTAAATATTGAGTCAATATTGAATATCAATATGTTACTTTGTGATTATGTTACTATGTAATACAATGGAAACAATTTTCATATAAACTAATGTAATATATGATAATTCGTTCCAATTTGGAGTCATTTTTCTTACAATTTATTTTGCTCGTTATGCGAGGTTTCACTGTAATCTGATTATAACAACATTTTTTTTATAATAAAATCTTAAGTTCGTCATATCACATTTAAATTTATTTATCAGTTAATATTCAAAGTTTCAACAGTTTAATAATTAGAATTCAAAGCTCTTTGGATCTTCTTGAATTTATCAATAGCTTCGCTGACGGTATCTTCAGCGGCGTTCAAAGTATCAGACTTGATTAAGGATCTCATTCCATCGTTTTCGCCCATTCCAGCTACCCACATTTGGTAATTGAAGCAGACTGAAGTGAAAGTGCAGAGGATGCTGAAGCCGATGGCAAGAGTAGACAAAGAAGTAAATGCGCCCAAAGTGTACACAGCGATTTTCGAAATAATCCCAGCAGCCAAGTTAGTTGCCATCTAAAAAAATAATAATAATTTATAAAATGTTATTCAAATTTAAATAACTATTGTAGCTCACCTTAGTTTTCGGTATGAAAGTGATCATGAATCCTGGCTCTTCGTAATTTCCAGCTGTGGCCAAATATCCGTCGTAGCTGTTTTCAGGATAATTGTCGGATTCGGGAAAAGTTGCATTAACATCTGTTGAAGATGATGTATCAAGTTGAGGTGTGTGAATTGGGACAGCGTTTGTCAATGAGAGTAAAAAGAAAGCAAGGACGAAGATGAATTTGGCTGCCATTCTGGAATTAAATTATATTTTATTAAATGAATAATTTAAGTGAGGTAAGGAACGTTGAAAAAATATACTTACATGAAATATTGCAAAAGGTATTAAGAAGTGTTGTTAGGTTGTGATGAACGTCTGATGCTCTTGGGGTGTATTTCAAAACTTATATATCCAACCTCCCACCTAATTCATACCTGTAATTGTACGAACAGGTATTACCAAAAATTTACAATTCTTCCTAAATTTCATAACTTTTAGCAACCGTAAACTTATTCATATTTTATTGCAGGGCAACCTTTTCTACTAGGTGCGCATAGTTCTAAAACAGCCGACGTGGGCAGAGAAAGGTTACTTAAAAATTTAATGTGTAACCTGGATGGGAGGGTTCTTTTTTGTTCGATTTCCCAAAATTTTATTGAAAAAAAAATACAAGTGTTTAGAGCTTTAACATTGATATACAGGCACCTAGAAAAGCTAGTTTCTTTAATATTATTTTATAATATGTATCTACAATGAATGAATTATAGTAAGCCTACGAAGAGGTCGAATTTAGCGCTTATTTAGGAACGAATCTTAAGCATTAAGCAAGGTTTTACTAATTGATCGAGCGGATTCATATTGAAAATTTCTAAAACTAAATTATAACTCGACAAAATTATATACAAATTTATTGTTTATTTTTTTATAATTCGATATTTTTTATAATTATACCTTATGGTCGAAAGTATCAATCAGTTTTGTAATTATTGGTAATATTTATTGAATCATATTAGAACACTGTGGACAACAATACCTCGCATAGTGCGGCTTCGTTCAGTGCTGATTAATTTTGGAATTGAAACTAAATTTCATTTCAATAAAATTATACCTTTTTAGATTTGTATATAATTTATATAGAAGTATCACATTATATTTTTAATATGTCACATATCTACTTATTAACAGATTCTGGCAGTTTGTAAATAAATATAAAACATAGCAAAGCTAGCATTTTACTGGTATGTTGTGTATTTTATTTATTTTTAAGAAATTTATGACTACAAAATTATATAAATAATTGCAAACAAAAAACATAAGAAACAATTGATTAACAATAAACCGTAGTTGTTAGGCCTTTTGTATTTTTTTTAATATTTGGAAATATCAAAATGTATATACGCCGCATAGTACGGTTTCTATCAGTCCGGATTCACTATAATGAATTTCAAATTAAAATGAATGTATATAGTTCCGCGATTAATCCAGTTTTAAACAGTTTGGAATATTGACAGAATTCGCACTATGCGAGGTATAGCTTGTATTTCTACTCATTTTCATTGTATTTTTATCTAAATTTCTCAGGTTATATTAATAAAGAAAAAACATGAATTTATTCTGTAGGTTACGTCAATGTCACAAATTAATAACTTTACATCAATATATTTTTTTTTAATCTATCACATTATATTTTTAATATGTCACATGTTTACTTATTAACAGATTCTAGAAGATTGTAAATAAATATAAAACATAGAAAAGCTAGCATTTTACTGCTATGTTATGTATTTTATTTATTTTTAACAAATTTATGACTACAAAATTATATAAATAATTGCAAACAAAAAACATAAGAAACAATTGATTAACAATAAACCGTATTTTTAGGCCTTTTGTAATTTTTTTAATATTTGGAAATATCAAAATGTATATACGCCGCATAGTACGGTTTCTATCAGTCCGGATTCACTATAATGAATTTCAAATTAAAATGAATGTATATAGTTCCGCGATTAATACAGTTTTAAACAGTTTGAAATATTGACAGAATCCGCACTATGCGAGGTATAGCTTGTATTTCTACTCATTTTCATTTTATTTTTATCTAAATTTCTCAGTTTATATTAATAAAGAAAAAACATGAATTTATTCTGTAGGTTACGTCAATGTCACAAATTAATAACTTTACGTCAATATATTTTTTTTCAAAATCTATCACATTATATTTTTAATATGTCACATATTTACTTATTAACACATTCTGGCAGGTTGTAAATAAATATATAATAATACATGGAAAAGCTAGCATTTTACTGCTATGTTATGTATTTTATTTATTTTTAAGAAATTTATGACTACAAAATTATATAAATAATTGCAAACAAAAAACATAAGAAACAATTGATTAACAATAAACAATATTTGTTGGGCCTTTTGTAATGGTTTTTAATATTTTTCTTCAATATAGTGAATTTCAAAATAAAATTATAGTTGAACAAAATATAGTTTTCTATATAAATCATAATTCAAAAAGTGATATAACAAAATAGATCTCTTTTGAATGTATATCTATTAATCCAGTTTTAAACAATTTGGAATATTGACTGAATCCGCACTATGCAAGGTATAGCTTGTATTTCTACTCATTTTCATTGTATTTTTGAAAACTATTTTCGTGGAAAAATAACCTAAACTTGGTGCTTTTTGAAATTACATCAGTGACAGGTAATAGAAATGGTGGGGAGTTGTGAGAAGGGTGATAACATTGGTGGTATAAAAGCATTGAGAAAGCACCCCGGACCTCACATTTCTTTAGCAAACATTCCAAGCGAAACTGTTTCCAAAACGTGCAAGTAAGTACTTTTCGTTTTCATAATTCAACAAATATACAAATTGCAATATTTCGTTTCTAGAATGGAGAGCAAATTCTTTATCTTCACCTTGATGTTCATCGGAGCTTTAAGCGCTTCCCCAGTTTACAAGCACGAATCGCAGATGGAAGGAAGATCTCTGAGCGAAGGCCAAGAAACGAACGCAACTTCACCGATAAAAGACAACAGCATGGATGGTTACTTGGTTCCTGTTAAGGGCAACGAAGAACCAACGGCTCTATCAACCTTCGTGCCCAAAACCAAGGCAAGAATTTTCATTACTACCATTGCTCTAGCTCTACTTGTGGTACGATAAAAGAAGAAATAATTAAAACTAATCTAATTGTGATTTTTTGCAGATTGCTACAGAGATGGCCGTAGCTATAATAACAAAGGTAGCGATATACACGTTGGCGGCATTTTCGGTTTTGGCCCTTTCGTCGGTCATCTTTAGCATCCTGTGCACGTTCTCTTCAGTCTGTGTAAACTTCCGACTCTGGTGGTCCGGATTACCCAGTGACGAGGCAAAACGATCAACGGAATCCCTCGATAACGCTGAACGCTTCGTGAAGAGCTCCATTCGAAAATACAGAGTGCATAGTTCTAACAAAGGCTATACCTATTAAACGAAAAACCCTTCACGATAATTTTGTTTTTAAATAATTTTGTGATAAAAACTACGCTGCAAATAAACATTTTACTCTATATCTTCGTTTATTTTTCTTAGAACCATGAAATAAGAAACCGATCCACGCAGAATCTATGGAAACAAATGAATTTAATTATTTTAAACATTTGATTGAAGTTACCTTTGAAAATGTGTCAAGCGAAATGACGGAGAATTTTCCAGCCGTCAAAATACACATGCGTTGCGATCGCATCATTATCATACCGATGCTTCTCTTAACGTCTTCATCCGCGTCTACCCAATCGCTCTCGTAAGCCGCTTTCGCTACTTGAATGCTGTGCCACGAAAGCTCGTTGCCGTTCCAACAGTAAATGAATATTTGAAATCCCATTGCTATGGTGAAGGTTGACATAGCAATGAACGTCGGATTAGTCACAGGCATCTACAAATTAAAATTTGTAAATTGTTTGCCCATTTGAAGATTACGTTAATTACTAGAGATGTTTGATAAAGCGATACACAAAGAGCTGTCAGACTTCCCATGAATTGTATCAGGAACAGCGTTGAAAAGGTGCTCTCCAAATTGTCGAGCAACTCGATGATTTTCAGGTGATGTTCCACGCATTCTTTCACCCTGTCGTGTAATCCTTTCGTGGAATTCGTGCGTTCGAAGACAGTGGACACTGCGTTCGTTATTATTTTGAACTGCGCCGATAAGTGTATTATCAGACCGGTGATTATCGTGTCGGAATTCCCTAAGTACCAGGCGAAAATTCCTACGCAAAATGTTTGATAAACGAAGAGTATTTCGTAGTTCGGACTTATCGTCTCGTCGAGCGGAAAAGGTAATGTCGATGGAAACGGAAACGCAGGAACAATTCTGGTCGTGTTCGTTGTTGGATCGAAAATCGTTTCGCTTTTTTTGAAGGCGAAGAGGATGGCGCGCGAAGAGACGCTGGCCAAGGCGGGAAATCCGAATATCTTTCCCTAAAAAGCAATAGAATTTATATTTTATATTTATATTTTTTATATAAAAATAGTTAAGAATTTATTTCTTGTAATAAGTAAGAATTAAATTAACTTTTGCAAATCAAAAAATTTAGAAAAATTTACATGTTTGTAATATTAATTTTGGATACCAAATCCTCCTTTAATTCAATTAATTCTTCTTGCAAGAAATCAATATCTACTATGATATTATAATCCAATACACATTTTCGTTTTTTTTTGTAAATAACATTGATATCCTCTTTTTATTGTTTCAAGTGTAGAATTGAATGTTTCCACGTTAAACCAGTTTCAACAGATTAAATTTTCAAAATATCGAATTTAAAGCATATATAAACAAATCAATTTTGGAGCAAAAACATAACTGATCAAACTTCAACGAGATTCACATATTTCCTAGTAATTTTGTATAAATATTATTGATTCAATCAATTTTGTTGTCTTATAAATTCCCAAATGGAACACGACTACGGAATGAAAGATTTTAATAGAATGCTGCAAACAATTGCCTATCGACAACCAACGACCTTTGCATTTATACATACCCAAACTGTTATTATAATTAATAAAATTGAAATACGTAAAATCTATTCATCGTCTCCTTGTGAAACCCTGGTATACAATAACATGTTAATATATAGAAATATGTGATGGCAATTTAATTTTCAATTGAGTCATATTTATAGACAAATACAAATTATTTTACTATTACATCATAACATTACATTATTTTACTGGTTTACATCAGACATCAACTGCTATACTTTTTAAATACGATTTCGGTTCCATATATTCCAACTAAAAGGTATTTATGGGTCCTATCAATTAGTGTTTGTTACCATGGATTCCGTTGACAGTTAAACAGAACTGCATTTGTTACCATGGATTTCTATGACAGATAAACTGACATAACAGCTACAATTACTTAGCCGTAACGTAAATTGTTTACCTGAGACTTACCGTATTTTAAAAACCATAAATCTTTCCTTTTTTACATACAGACATCTATTTAGACATTTGAACTTATTAAGGAAAATCTTACATTTTTTAAAAACTTGACGGTTTTATTAATTATTTTTCTACAATTAAATTTACTATTCTTTTTAAATTTTGACGACAAGCAAGATATGATCATAAAACTTTAAGTCTGATCTTCATCAGGCCTAAAACATTGATAAATAAAGCCCAAAGCTCTTATTTATTAACTTAGTTACATAATTTAATAATTGCATTTTTTATGTTTTCTTCTGTTTTTTATATTATTTTAAGTTTACTTGGTTTCATATGATAGTTCAATCTAATTTTGATGGAATTACTTTCTTTTTGTCAAAATATTTTAAAATTTCTTGAAAAATAATGTTGTTAGTATCAATATCTCATCTTATTTAGAAATATTGAATGTTTCAATAATTATAAAAATTAAAATCGTGCTCATTTCACAACAAACTAAAATTTAATTTGAAAGATCTTATGAAGTAGAAAGGAAATAATATGAAAATAAAAACCGGTCAGAAAAGAAAGAAAAAAATGATAAAATAATTATTAGTGAACATTTTGTACCATAAATTAGTTAGATGTTGCTGTATTCTGGATTCTAATTTATATTTAGTGTAATTATTACGAAATAATTAGTCTACTTCCAAAATTTCGTTGATGTATTTGAAATTTACTAATTTATAAGATTTCTATTTTATTTAATCAGTTGTTAATATTATATACGTACAATCCTTAGCGTTTGAATATTAGCTTCATCGATAATTCGTCTCTCTGCAATTCCACCTCTTTCCTCGAGCGGTAAAAACGGGTCGTTTTCCAAAGACATTAAAAATTTCCCAATTTTCACCCGATTCACCATCAAAGTGATCATTTTACCAATGGCTATAAATGCAAATTCAATAAACGAAATCAATCGTATTCCACTTAAATTTACCAATAAAATGAGCGATCAAGTAGCATAAAGTCAAAGTGACTTCCTCCAAATGGTTGAAATGCTTGAGAACGTGCAGGATTTCAGTTAAAGTGTAACCGTAGACAAACAGAAACATGAAAATCGCGGTATAAATCTTGTAAACCCATCTCCAAACGTTACTTTCGGAAACCTCGTAAATGTTAACTCCAGCCCACGCGAGATTCATCAGCGGGCTGTAAAAATATTTAGACCAAGTCGGCTTCATCGTTACTTCAACAAATGTATTCGAATTGATTTTGCATTTTATATTTATATAGGGAATTATAATGAATATTTCAGAGCGATGTTCGAAAGTTTTTGTAAACTATAATTGCATGTGTCGGTTAAAAGTAAAATAGGCGTTTGCCGGGATTTTCAATAAATCATGTGGTAAATGAATAGAAAAATAAAAAAAAACGAGAGAGGGTTTAGAAGTGATCGATAATTTAAAGCATGCCCAAAGGGATGAAACTGTGAGATGAAACGCTCTTAGTTCCTTGAAAGCTGTTGCGCGTCGACAATCTGTTGCTTCCAACGGTGAGTTTCTCCTAACAATTATATATTTGAAGTTAAAGTTATTGTTTTATTTGTAGATGTCGTCTTTAAAGCAGATCGAAGAAGATTTGAAACTGTTCCACGAATATTGCGTTACGAATAATTTGAGTCGCGATGAGATCGCGGAGATTTGCAAACCTCTACGAACGCCGATGAAGTTTCGCTCGGCTATTTACTTGGTATTGTTTATAACTGCTTTGTATTATCTCAGTTACATCGAAACAGTTTCTTGGCATTTAACTGCGATTGGTCGTATTTTAATGATTAAGTTACTCCCGTTCTACGATTGGCAGCTGTTGAAGAACGAGCGTTGTTTGATCCCGAAAACCACAATGAAATCATCGAAGGAATGCTACTTTTGCGAAACCACAACCGCAATTCCATTCACGACTTCTTTCAAATCATTGCAGGATCAATACATAGACTTAAACATGCCGGTAGTGCTTAAATTGAACGAATCTAAATACAACAGTAGCGATGAAATGATTAAGGATATTTTTGAGATCGAAACGTATGCAGATTCGAGTCCTTGCAAATTAGCCACGAACTTGAAGAGACGCGACAATGTTCAAGATCTGTTAGAGGCAACTTTGGGATACGACCAATACTTCATGCACTTCCAAAACTGCGATTTTTACGCTGTGAAAGCGTTCAGGGAGATCGTGTCGAGGCCTCGGTTTCTTCCCGCAGAAACCGCACCGATTCAGTACAGCTGGATCTTGTTGAGTAAACACTACGAAAGCGGGAAATTCAAACCGATCGATTTGAAGGATACGTTGGCCGTGGTGCTGCAGATGGTCGGATCCAATCTGTTTAATTTGATTCCCATCGACTGCGAACAGGATTGCGACCCTCTGCAGATTGAGTTGATCGAAAACGAAGCACTCATTTTGACGAGCTCTTGGGACTTGGAGTACAGAACCTTGGATAATGGTGATGTTGACAATCTTGCAGTTATTTTGGAGACGCATTGATTGGAAACATTGTTGCTTGAATGGAGTAATTACCTTGTAATTAAGAATTAGCGAAAGCTTTTGTGTCGATGTGTTATTTTTTTGTTTGTTGATGTGCGCTAAATAAACGTATTTAACCTTGAGAATCATTACTTTAACTACCTCATAACCCATTTATTCAATTATAATGTTGCAACGTTCATTTCATTACAATAAATTCACAATAATTCACAAAACAGCGAAGATTGATTCATTAATAATAATAATAATCGGAAAAAAAACATAATTTCATGAAAAATAAAATAAATTGAAAATTAATATAAAAATCAGACAAAGAACTATTCTAAACAAGAATTCTATAAACCTAAACCAAATGTAACAATCATATTTTCATTTCAATTACTGTAAAGTTATTTAGATAATTATAATTATTTAGAAAATCAATAATATTATAAATAATTAGTTTCAACATAAAATCACAGATAAAGTTACATAAAAATAAATCAAAATTTGTGTAAATTTATCACATATTTTTATCTAACCTTTTAACACACGTTTCGCAATGTCTAAAGATTATTTTCTAAATTCCACTTTATTACGCGTTATAGATAATAATTTGTTAAGTTAGAATTATTTTGGAAATTGTAAAAATATGACTAAAGTGAAAGTTTTGCAGTTATATTAAAAAAGATTATAAACGAGTAAACTGTTAGTGATAAAATATAATTTGTAATTCATTGCAAACCATTACTTTGAACCCACAATCAAGTACAAGTGTCCCCCGACTTAGGAACTAGTTCCGCTCCAAAGGGTTGTTCGTAAGTCAAATCTGTTCGTAAGTCGAGCGAATTTTAAAAATTTCAAAATATACTTACCATACTTTATCGTGGTTTTTACTTATATATGTTAAATTCCTTTATTACTGAGTGCATAAATTACAATAAACAAAAGAAATATATATGTTTTTCGTATTTCAACTATATTCATTTACAAAATACATTTTTTTTAATATAATATTATTATAATTATTTTCTTCATTCACAAATAAATTTATGTAATAATAAATCAAAGTTTATACAAATGTTATCCATATTTTTATTCGGTGGCAATTGAAATTCCGACTATATCAATATCCCGACTATATAAAAATGCCGACTATATCAATATCCCCACTACATCAAAATCCCGACTTTATCATTATCCCGATTATATAAAAATCTTTGATATAGTCGGGATTTTGATATAGTCGGGATTTTGATTTAGTCGGGATTTTGATATAGTCGGGATTTGTGTCGGGATTTTGATATAGTCGGGATTTTGATATAGTCGGGATTTTGATATAGTCGGGATTTTGATGTAGTCGGGATATTTGATATAGTCGG